>NC_143582.1:9948823-10103108 GCF_048544385.1 Mastigoproctus giganteus
CCGTTGACGTAGATCGCAAATAGCAGCGGACCCAAGGATGACCTTGCCTTTAAAAGTCACCGACATTTCTCTTTCTTCCAAGTAGTTTCATATCCAGGCAAGAGCCTGTCTTCTGAGCCCATAAATATCCAGTTTATTAATTTTTGATGAACTACCTTGTCGAAGGATTTGCTTAAGTCAAGGAAGATGGTGTCAATTTGTTCTCCTTCGTCAAGCGCCTGGGATATATCCGATTCAAAAGAGATCAAATCAGTGTAGGTGGAAAGGCCCTTGAAAAATCAGTGAGAGAAATTCGACAGATTAAGTTTCATAAAATTAAATAGCTGCTTCATTACAATGGTTTCAATTATCTTTAAGAGTGTATATAATTGACAAACTGGTCTGTAGTTATGGGTTAGAATGGGTTCCAATAATTGTGCTTGCCTCTATCTCTCTTCGAAACCAGTCAGAGCACCTGCCGCAACTAGTTAAAATTCTTTTACTGTTCAACTTCAAAATCACGGAACCAACTTTTTTCTTCCTTTTCCTGAAAATTACAATCTACAGTAATTGAAGGCTAATGTCAACAAGTATCTTCTTTCATCATCTCGAACTTCAACCCATGCACGGTAGTAAGTACTATAGGTTCTAATGCCTCTGGTGCTTGGGATTTTCATAAAAAAACAGGGCAAGGTTTTCAAACTGGAATGCAATATACTATTATCAGCAAACCTATGGATAGGATTTCTGGACAATGGAAGGTCATTAATATACAAGAGGAAAAGCGTGAGAGAAAGAACTGAACCTTGGGGAACACATACATTAGTGGAAAAATTAGAAGAGACAGAGGCGTCTACCATCACTGGCAGTGATGAGGTCGGAGAGAAAATTGGATGCCCAATTGCAAAAAAACATTTGGCAAACCGTAAGATGGCAGCTTATTTAGAAGGTCTTTATGCCAAACACGATCAAAAACCTTTGAAATGTTAAGAGCAACTGCTTGAATTTCAAGAAACGTTTCCATTGAATTCGTTCATAGATGGGTAACAAGTAGGCATATCGCCGGTGGATAGACACTGACGGAATCCGTATCGACGATCTTTAATGAGATGGAATGTTTCTGGGTAGTTTAAGAGCTAGCGGTTAATTGATTTCTTCATTACTTTATAAAGAATAGAAGTGCAATGGGAAGATATTTGGACGGAAGAGATTAACCCTTTTTAGAACCGGCTGGATACAAGCAAAGATCCAAGCAGAAGGGAAACGATCTGTGGAATAGAAAGTGAAAAAAAAAAAATGCCACACAGAACAGGCGTAAACTCAGGAGCAGTTTTTTAGAACAAAAATTGAAATACCATCAGGATCTGGAGCTTTCTTAGCATCAAGTTAGTTCACAATCCTGCTGACATCCTTTTGACGGAAGACCACACGAGGTATTGAATGGAGTGTAATGGGAATGGTAGGAGATGGTTTATCAAGATCATCAATACACGAATTAGAAGAAAAGTTGGATGCTTGAAGATCAGCTTTATCTTTGGCTAAAGTGGCAATAGAACCATCTGGTTTTGATAGAGGTGGGAATAACGATGGACAAAAGTTGCGGCCAATAGCTTTGGCAAGAGACCAGGATGCTCTACTACTATTTGGACAAGAAGCAAGTTCTCTATTCTTAGTCTGTTCAAAATATAGTTTGGACCGATTGATAACTGTTTTACAATTGTTGGAAGGTTTGGCATAAGCAGAAAATAAAGCACTAGATTTGGATACAAGTCAATTACGATATGCAATATTCTTATCTTGAACGGTCTTAGCACATTTCTTGGAAAACAAAGGTTTGGTTAAAGGAGATGATTTTAAGGTGGAGTGTGGATAAAGGACTTCATCCCTACAAGAATAATATCACTGACATGATCTGAGCAAATGTTAACATCAGAAAATTTAAAACCGTAACATAATCAAGGAAAATAAGAAAATAAATTTTGCAGATCATCCCATGTGCGTTTAATGCCAATTAGAGAAGAGAATCACCAAGTTGTGATATGAGGTGCCTAGAGGACCACTCACCTCGACCGTTTACTTAGAAGGGTTATTCGTGAGAAAAAGATGAAGCGTGTTGGCTGTGTGGTTAGAATTGTCTAGTAGTCTTGTAGGAAAATGAACAATCTGTGCGAGGTCATTAGTAATTGCAAAAGCCTCAGCATCTCAAACTATTATATTAGGGCCACCGTAATTTCTTACATATACCCATATAGATATTGTGTCTGTAAATTGCGTATTCTCTGATCGATTTGCCTGTTTTGCAGGGCGAAAAAAACCTTGCTGTCTACTCCCGAGACCGACTAACTCAGCCACGGAGTGAAAAAACCCATTAAAGTTCCTTGCGTCATCGACGAAATTGGAACCTGGGCCTTTTCCTCCCGGTGTGGGGAAGGACTGTCAGTCTACCACTGTGCTACCCGCACAGACCTCAGCATCTCAACCAGCTGGGTCCGTGTGACTAAAATACGAAAGCCAGCTGGTGTTGTGAATATTAAATTACCAAGAAAAATTACCTTATTGTTAGGAAAGTTGTACTGGAAAAAGTCAAGTTTTAAAAAGAGGAATCCACTCCACTAATCATTTGGAAGAAGTCAAAGAGCTCTACCATCTAATGATATAATGGACCTGGTCCGTACCAAGAGGATATAATCTATAACATGATACCACCCCTAGCTGATTCAGTGGTAGTCACAAGGCAATTTGGATGCATGGCTTCATGTCACAATTTCACTCTGCCATCGGTGCAAGAAAAGCGTAAATCGAGAATCATCAGACCACGCGATCTCTTTCCACTGTTTTACAGTCTAGCCTTGGAGTCGAATGTTTCCAGTAGAATCACTCCAGTCGAATCTTTTGGTGTTTCACAGAAAGAAATGGTTCCATATTGGTACACTACTACCAAATCCCACATTCTTCAATTCTCGCCCTGTACTTCGTTCGGAAATGGGAGTTTTTTCTTTGGGCAAATTGAATTTTGCGGTCTTTGCTACACATCGTACCTTCTTTTCTGACGCAATTCGTTTAATTTCCGGACCTTCTTTTCTGATCGCAGGAATTCGTTTTAAATTCCTGCGATCTCATTCTTAGAGTATCAACTTTCTGTCACGCTTCTTCCTTTTAGAACTGCATTTTCCTTTCGTCTTTGCTTCATTATATACTTTTGAGATGGTTGCTTTCGACAACAGGCAACAGCAATATTTTCCCGAAAATCGGAAAGATAATATGTCTTCGCCATTATTGGATCAAAAAACTACAGGAAAGATATTTCGGTGTGGCATTTTTAAAATTATGTAGTTCTACGAAGACTTCTTATATTAATCGCTCTAGGTAGAAACAACAAAAAAAAACAAAAAAAAAAAAAAAAACTGATATGCTAACGTGCTTTGCATAGAATAACATCGCTGATAGTGAGTAAACAACGTGAATTGAATGATACTGTTTAATTGAATAAATAAATGAATACTTTCTATCTTTTCTATGCTATTAGTTGTAATTCATTGTACTGAAACCGTAACTTTTCTCCCTCCTGAAACCATAAATTCTAAAAATTCTTATATTATTACAATGGCTAAAACAGTAATTATATATACATGTAGATACACTGTATATACTGTATTTATATTTACTATTTTAAAAAGGGGGGGGGGGTTTGCCGTTTGGCCTTAACTACATATACAGTGGTAAGCCTAACGGCAAAAAGAGAATTTGATAACATTGATGGCAAATAAAATTATTAGTTGAAACCAAATTAATATTTAACAACACCATAAGTACACAGTTTACTTTTACTTTCTTTATTTACCTTTATTTAAGTCTGCAGCTTACTTTTATTCTTCATAACAAAATCAATTGAACGGAAGGTAAACAATACGTCTATGTACTTGTAGCCCTCTACTGGATAATATTATTTGATCACAGGAGCGAAAATAATTAATAAATAATTTATACAGCGCTTTGAGGTGCATTTATATATACATGTACTTTTTTTATTAACGTTATGAATGCAATACAAATATACATTTTACCTCAATTCATTTCAAAATTAGTAAATTGGTTTTAACTACAACATGCTAAGCAAGAAAGAAATATCACAAAATTATTTTGGTGGTGGATTTTTCAATAGCAAACACTTCAAAGGAAAGAAGAACGAGATATAAAGTTCTGTGTGTGCTTTGGGACTGCTTGTAAATATTTTGAAACTGAGAATTATTTCTTCGGAATATATATATATATTTTTTTTTAATAAGGCAAGGCACAATTGTTTATATACTTCGGTATAAGCAAAGGAGAGGAGAGGAGCAGTGGGCGCAAATATAAAATATTATTTTGACGAGTGAATTGTTCCAGGATATATTTCTCTGTGAGCTGCATGCGGTTCGCGAACCATGGTTTGACCACTCTTCTTATATACGGGAGTCATTATCAATACCCACTACAGTTCTTGTGGTAGCATAGCGGTTATATTCACTGTCTTCTCTCCACATCGGTTGGAAAAGACCCTTGTTCGAATCCCATTAATGACGCGAGGAACGTTTATGCAATTTTTCACTCCGTGGCTGAGTAAGTCGGTCTCAGGGGAATATAGTAAGGTGCTCCCCAAAAACTCTGGTTTTTCGTCCAGCAAGACAGGCAAACCGACTAAATAACACGCGAAATGTATGGGCATAGTACACATGAATAGGTGAGATTGCTATCAGGTGGTCCTAAAATGACTTTTTTTTTTTAAACTTTGTACCCGCTAGTCACTAGAAATCAATATAAATGAAACGCGACAACCTACATGTCTCTTGTTCAATATAAAAACCACTAGATTCAAAACAATTCTCCCACTGATGAGAAAAATTCAGTGAGTTCAGAAACGTCTAACTGAAAATAGGTCAGTAAATATAAATTGCTGAGCGTAATAAATATTGAAATAGTTTATTTTCTACTCAGTAAACTTTTAGCTTATTGAGTACCAAAATTTAGTATCCAATAAGCTAAAAGTGTAATGAAGTTATGATCCTCTCCCAACCGTGTTACTGGATTTATTGTATAAAGCTCCGCTCCTTCAAAGCAATTATCAGCTCCACTAACGAAGAAGGCTATCTTCACATTGTCCTAATTCTACATTCTAGTTTGCCACAAAGACGTTCCAGTTGGTTAAGGAAGAAACTCAGTAGTGGACAGTAATATTCCGATGTTATTATTGCCATACCACCGTTCACAATCCTTGCTTTTGATATGAAACATTGTTTTGTTAGGTAATATAAGGATTCGTGGAGGACTGTGTATAAAATAACCAGGTATGTAGTGTTTGTATAAATATGGGAGTATAGGTGTACATTTTACAGTGTGTATAAATAAACCAAGCTCAAATTAAACCCTGAAAAATATTTCTTAATATTTTATATATGTAAATTTTGAACATTATGGTATATCATCGGAGCTGGTGGCATATATCTTCAAGTTTAGTAAAATTAAAGTGCTGAATATAAGAATTACTCCCAAGATTTATTACTCAAGAAAAGTTTCATAAAATTTTGCATTTGTAGTTTGTCTTTTTAGATATTTTATACTGATTTCGACTTTTTTTTTCTTTCAAAGCTAGAAGCTTTTTCTGAATGATACTCGAATTTAGTGCACAACACTAAGTATTTCAGTGTACAATTATTTATAAATAATGACAAAGTTGTTTGAGTCATGTCAAATCCATTAATCACAAAGGATTTATGCAGCTCGCCCATATGCTTTTTATTATGATAAGCTTTCCTAAAAGATTATGAACTTTCATAAGAGAACCCTATCTCCTAGCTTTTAAGAAATTTTTTATAGTAGTTCGACTATGCAAATGTGTCAACACTTCAGCGGCTGTGATATACTGTGAAAATATATCACACCCTCTGAAATTATTTATTTTATAAGTTATCGTAATCTTCCATTTAGATAATTTCTATTAATTGAATTAATGTGTGAAAGAGGTGTTAATGTACATACCGCCCTACCATTAATATCTGGACACACCACAGATGACAGTTGATCACATGCTACAAAGCACCACGTGCCAGACACAACTATTGTTATTCTCATAGGCCTTTTAGGGGACAGTAGTTGGCACAATTGAGAATGCCAGATGCCACGATCAATGGAGTTAACAGACCTCCATCAGGGAATGATGATAGGGTGCCACGTAAGCAGTTGGTCTGTAAGCGCATTAATTGCAGTGAAGATCTGTGGGTCGATGAGTAGTGATACGATCTGTGATTAGAAGCGGACTGGTGCTAAAACCGTCACCCGAAGCTGACGGAACGTGACAGAAGAGCCCTGAAAAGAATCGACAGCTCGTAACGTAGGTCAACACTGTCGCAGCACATACAGGCCTTCAGTAAGCTGATTGAGACTTATGTCAGCACCAGTACAGTGCGCACGATATGGGTTACCACGGTCATGCAGCCATCCACAGGCCACTCATCACCCAGACTAATGGCAAATGCAGTCTAGCTTGATGTGAAGCCTGCCGTTCTTGGATCATAGACCAAAGGAAAGCACTTCTTTGGATTGATGGAACACAGTAAATGGTCCAATAATCTGACGGCCGTGCCTGGGTGTGGTGAATGCCCAGAAATGGCTACCTCCGGGACAGTATCATCTCGACCATTAAGTTTGTTGGAGGTTTTGGCTATTTTTGATTGTTTAGTAGGGAACCACTGGATTTTTTCTCCATAAACCGTGAATGCAGAGTTCTATCTAGATGCCCTGGACAATAATGTGTCTAACGAAGAAGTTATCATGTAGAAGCATCTTTATTAACAAAACAACAAGCGGCCCCTAGCCAGAAACTGGCAAATCCGCTATATACATACATATTATATTATATTCAGTGATATACATAGAATCATGTTAATTACAATGTCATAAGTGAACACCTAACATGTCCGCACAGCAAATCGCATCACGCAACTACTCAGAAGTATAAATTGTGGCACAAGGAACCACAAGAGAGCAGTCTTTTTCTGTCCTAGGAAGGACGAAAACCGCACCCACTGGAGGTAGTGCTATACCAGTGGGTGCTAGGTAATCCCGTACCCACAGCTGCTCAAATTGGGGTACCAACTAAAAAAAAAAAAAAAAAAAAAGAGATGGCAGGTGATATCAGTTTTTAGAGATATAGATAGACATTGCAGGTGTTGGGTTGGTTCCTTGTTGTTGGATGATAAACTCGAGAAGAATTGCTTTCTTTTGGCGAAAACAGCAGAGGAGAATTGTTGTAGAGCTGAGACAACTGAGAATTTTCTTTGAAGAAGCATGTTGGGAAAGCCCATACCTCTATCAGCAGCATAACAGTCCATGTCTTACTGCTCGCGTTGTGACGGACTAGTCTGAGTACAGGGCGCGAAAAGCTTGAATGGCCAGTGCTCTAATCTCAAACCTATAGAGAACCTCTGGTATGAATTGGATCATCGGGTGCTTCTGAGGAGAGACCGCCCAAAACACATAGACCAACTGGTTGTAGCTTTGAAGGCCGGAATGAGAAAATATCGGATGATATTAACAAACTGGTGGAGAGAGTTTCATGGAGACTAGAGGCTATCATAAAGGATTAAAGTTTCAGCACACGTTATTGGTTTCCCTGTACATAACGGCTATTTGTAGATATGCAGGTGTCTGGATATTAAAATGGTAGGGTGTATACATTGTACTCTAAGAATTTATGGAATGTTTTTACACAGATTTCTATTAATCGAGCCTAACAGGCAAAATGTAGCCATTCTCTAGCCATTGGGATATTCTAGAGAGTTTAGTAATAATAATAACTAGGTCTCTTTTCTCAGCATGAGGAGTTGATGTCACTCCTGAATATTGACGAGATCACTGCGGAAAGAAGATTAGTTCAGTTACTAAAATTACATTACTTATCGCTGAAATTTAACTACCTAATAAAGTGAACTTCAATATATAACGTCTCTTTATTTCATTTATTATTCAATAAAACGCTCAATTATATTACTGCAAATATTTAAAACTAGCAACAAATAAAAACGATTTAAATGTTTACTGAGATTCTAAAAAACTCTGAAGGAATATCAAACAAGAAAAGCTATCCTGGGAGGGACCGAAAGTTACGAAGCATGAGTAAATGGAACGCTTTTGGAGAAACGAAAAAGAAAAACTTGGCTAAGGTACAAACACATTCTGTTAACTGCATGAAAATTAATTTAAGTATAGCATTTGAAGTAGATGACAGACAGTGATACGAAAGATACAAATGAACATGGGTTCATTTATAAAACGTTCACATGTTGAGAAACTGAAATATGATTTTTGAAACATTACAGTTTATCACATTCGAAAAAAAAATGGTGATAAATTATTGCATCCATAAACAGACCTTGTACAAATTTTATCAAAGAGCTATAGCGTCAAGGAAGATAAAAAATTCCAACCACCAGGTTCCTTGGCCAGCATGTTGTAGATATTAAGGTGTCCATCTCTAACCACATTTCATGCAGTTCTACTGGGAACACGGCACTGCGCATATTATTATATATATATATATATATATATATGTTCTCAATATATTAAATTGTAGTGACAAATCAGGGCTTGACCACGTGGTATACACTACGAACAAAGAATTGTTCAATTACTGTGCCCGATAATTACTATCATCAATGTTTAGGCAATATTTGTGGTACTAATAGCTTTAACAAAATTGACAATATAACAATATACAATGCAAAATCAGGTTGTGACCCAGCGAGATCAACGCTAATAAAAATGACAACTTTCGATTACCTTGGCCGATCTTCACGAACTTGATGTCTGTGGACACATCTTAAGAAGAGGAACTTGGACACAAAATAAATCAGAATGTGACATTTGAAACCAATAAACTGCACAACAAATAACGGAGCAGCAAAACTATGCGTGTGGCCAGTACTTGGTCAGCGTCCTCCGTCTGATTTTTCCATAGTGCCGAGATGACACTACCAGACGCATAAAGAAAAAGTACCTCCTCCGCTTGCGACTGCCCGGCTTCAAGTTGCCCAATGGACCGTCATCTCAAAGAACCCTTCAAACGACAATGACTTCATGTCCTGAGTACTAGAGATGTGACTATCCCAATGAGCAAGCTAAAAAATGGGAATGAAGTAATGTGGTCGCAACAAGTGTTGTTATAGGCGTGAATAATTTGCATAATGTGCCGCTCTCTATGGTAGTAGATGGATTTTTATTGAATACTCTGAAATTGAATGCCAGGATGCCTATTATATCAAATATTCGCCTTCGGCGACGATGTTCATAATAAACTATTAATGTAAAACATTTTGTTCTGTTAATTTTGTCGAACAGTGTAGATGTACATTTGTTAAAAAAATTCTTATCTTGAGGCCTTAAAACTAATCTGAAAAATTAATGATAGATTCACTTATGAGTGATATAGATGATCATTTTGATATTGTTTGTAATTATATTAGCATAAAATTTGACTCTGTTACACAAGAGAGATTATTGTATATCACTAGCAGGACCTTCGGATGGCTACAGGACAAGAGACGAAGGGTTGTAATCAAAAGTTACTCTTTGGAATAGATTATAATAGGTGGGATCCGTCATGGGTCGGTGATGAATCCGATGTTGTTTTCGATTTCGTAAACGGTCATTGATGAAGGGATACAGGCTGTGGTATATAAATTGACATATGATATGAAAATTGGGAGGGTTGTTAATGAGAAGTATCAGTCACCACTTCTCTGGAACTACTTGCCCTGGCTTCAAGGATGGTAAAATAAGTGGCAGCTATGTTTTAATGTTGAACAATGCAAAGTTTTACACTTGAGAAGCAACATGTCTAAAAAATTTATAAATTCGAAAGATTGGGTTAAAAAGAGTAGAAAAGCGAGGAAAATTGAGTTTTGGAACTATGATCGAGGTAGAAAGACGGCAAATAGGGCTCATTCACCAGTCGATGATTTATCCAACAGTTTTTTGTAAAGATCAGGAAGTCATCCCGTATAAGGCAACTAAGGCCAGATTTAGATTATACCGTTCAGGTGTGAACGCCACGCTTAAACAAAAAAAAAAGCGCTTCTGGAAAAGGTACAAGCATGGGCAATGCGCCTAGTGTGATTGCAAAAGGACACGCCACCTGAGAAAAGTCATAGGACATGTCGGCTACAGAGCTTGGTAACTGGGTCTTTGAATGTATGACACTGAGTGGACCACTTCACAAAGTTTCGAACAATGCTATTCGTTATACGTCATTAACCACATTGTTCCAATGTATCCTGACTCTACGATATTTTGAGGGACACTTCCGTTTGAATGAACTGTTAGCTGTAGCAATTCTATTTTGTTATTGTTGATTCTGTTATAAATATGACTCGTTCTTGATCACCTTTTCAATTGATATCCGACATCGTAATGGCTCAGTTGATGATGCTAAAGAGTATATTTAAAGATATTAAATATAATTTCTTTAAAGATACTCCAAATTCAAACCTTCTTCCTGGAAGGATGAAGGTTTGAATTTGGAGTTCGATGTTTTTAAACTTTTATGTTGATATTACATACCATTTGGAGAGGAGTGGCGTGGGGTATGTTGGATTAAATTTAATTTCCTGAAATTAATATGTGCATAGGCCATAGATAACTTTGGATGATTATAATATTTTCAATAAATGAAGGCTAGAGTATATTTGTCGGGAATCCAATAATAGGTTGCCAAATGCAATTGCCAATGGGGGTTGGAACTGTGTGTGAAGCTCCGTTATTTGCGATCTGGTAAATATACTTTTCTTCATTTGTTAAGAACGGTCGATTTTCAGACATTGCGATTCTAGCTGTACAGTTTGCACATATTTAAGGATTTTCATTGGTACCATGTTAAATGCCTTTGCCGATTATGGAAGGTCTCTGGACTTTAACTCGGTACGATGAAGAACAAAGGGAAATTAAGAGCTATCCTCGTGCTGCGGGTGGTTCGACGGGAGGGAGTTTCAAATAGATTGAAAATAATCATAATATAATGAATTATTTTAACTTTTAAATGAACAGATTAAAGTAATGTGTTATTTGGTTCCAGTACATCAGTGGAATTTTTTGTTCACATCCCAAAATAACAATGCCTATTTATAATTGGTTGAAGCTCTATACAGGTGATTTAAAACGTCTCTGGATAAAGAAACTTTGTTGGGTTGGGTTAAAAACTTCGGAACTTTCCGAAAAAATATTCTTCTTCCACAGGAAGATTGTTCTACAACTTTCTGTATTGAAAATTTAAGAAATATTCTCGAATGTCAACAGTATTTCCCAATAAAAATGCCTCCCGTCTTGACAGAAAGACTTGACAGAAAAGACAGAACACGTAGAGAACTTAGTGTTAATCGTGCAGCATGCAATGAAGAGTCACAACATTTAGTATGATGGTGTATCAAAGAATTTCCATAGAATGAAATTAGGAGATAAGAAACTTCGGATGGGTGTAAGGGACGTTTATAGATGTGGTTTACGAATTACCAAAAACATCACATTACAGATGTTGGTAAAAGATGCTCGAAAATATGGTCAATTGATCAGTGCGGGTTAATCCCGTTCAACGGCTAGAAAGCGGTAAACCATGGTCGATATAAGTATGTCGATAAGATTCTGTGATAACAAATCCCATTTTCCTATCAGCGCAGACCTTAGTTTACCATGTGACAGGAGAGTTGGCTGTCTGAGTGCAATGCGACAACCAAGGGCGTTCCCACACATGTGCGACAGGATTTAATTCTGCTGTTCGCGCTGGCCACGGCAGTCTTTGGATATCTTCAGTTTCAAGAAATGCCTCAACTAACCTGAGGTGGTGTTGTGCATGAAAAGGGGTGCCAGGCGCACACTCCTAAAAAAGTCGCACATAGTGTTCGAGTATCTGTTCTCGATACTTCGGCTCAGTTACGGCACTCTTATCAAAAACATGAAGAAGTAGGGCTGCGATCATTATTCAACTCCACACCATAATACAGTGTCCACCGAAAGTGTCTTTCTCTGATGTTAGAGGGATGGCATAGCATTCCTTGTTGTCTCCAGATAAAATAACGTCTGTGGCTTTCCCACTGAGCAAGCCAAAAATGGAAATGAAGTTTTCACATGTATTTTTGTTTGTTTGTCCATATTGCTCCGGGATATGTGGTGGTCATTCTCTGACCTTTCCGCATCCTCCGTATTTGGTGGTGACGGGCTCGAACCCCGGTCTAATCAAGAAGTGTGTGCTACGCACTGCTGCTCCTTCCCACCTGGCTACGGAGGCGCCTGTGTATTTTTGTAATTGACTAATCAGAAACAGCTCGAAGTCACATGTTCATGGCACCTGTTTCGACGAATTCTGTGGTGGTTTGGGATTAATAGGATAAAAACCACTGGCTTCCTTGCTAGTGTCCACTTGAATCGAGCCTTCTTAACACGATGCGGTTAATGTTTTCACCTGTGGCAGCCGGAACCTCAAGAGGAGTTGATCACAGGAAATCGTTGATTTACTCTTAGAGCCAGATACCGAATCTGTTCTGGTTGGTGTAATCCTTCGGCCTGTCTCATGAAACTGCTTCCATGAATGCATAATGTTTTGTGGAGCGGGTCACCGGTAGTTTCCGTCATCTGCGGAATAGTACTTTGTGTGGACGTACAGAACTTCTGTAAAAGCCAAAAAAAGATTATTATCAGGTTTATGTCAGAGTAGTGTTACGTTCGGCCATCTCAAAGAATCATCTAAATGACGATGACCTGCCATCCTGAGTACTGGAGAAGCCAAAAAAAAAAAAAAAAAATGAGAATGAAGTGATGTGGTCGCAACAAGTGTTTTTATAGGCATGAATAGTTTTCATGATGTGCTGCTCTGTTAGGTGGTAGATCGATTTCTATTGAATACTCTGGATTTGCATGCCAGGATGCCTATTTTTTGCTTTCAGTGAAACTGTTCACAATAAACTATTCATGAAAGCATTTTGTTCTCTTAATTTTGTCGAACAGTGTAGATATACATTTGTTATAAAATAATCTTAGTTTGAGGCCTTAAAATTAATCGGAAAAATTAAGATGATAGATTCACTTATGAGTTGGATATAGATGATAACTTGGATATTGTTTGTAATGACTTTAGCATAACATTTGACTAGGTTACACACCAGAGATTACTGTACATCATTAGCAAGGACCCTCGGATGGCTACAGGACAAGAGACGAAGGGTTGTAATCAACGGTTACTCTTCAGAATACATTAGAGGTGGTATTCGTCAAGGATCGGTGTTGAATACGCTATTTTCGATTTCGTAAAAGGATATTGATGAAAATATACAAATTGTGATCTATAATTTGACATAAGATATGAAAATTGGGGGCGTTGTAAATGACTAAAGAGCAGTCACCGCTTCTCTGGAATTACTTGTCCTCAATTCAAGGATGGTAAACTAAGTGGCAGCTATCTTATAATATTGAATAATACAAGGTTTTACCCTAATCTTGAAAAGCAACATGTTTAAATAATTTATAAACTTCAAGGGACTGGGTTAAAAACAGTAGATAACCGAAGGAAATTGAGTTTTGGGACAATGATCGAGGTAGATGAGGTTTCCTGTGCAGTAGGAACAGGGCAAAGAGGGCTCAGTCACTAGTTCATGATTTATCCAACAGGTTTTTTGGGAAGTTATCCTGTATAAGGCAACTGTAAGACCACATTTAGATTACTACGTTCATGTGTGAAGGCCACACCTAAAAAAAAAAGCGCTTCAGGATGGACAATGCGCCTAGTGTGATTGCAAAAGGACACACCAACTAAGAAAAGGCTTCCTTCATATCGGCTACAGATCTTGGTAACTGGGTCATTGAATATATGATATTGAGTGGACCACTTCACAAAATTTCTAACAATGCTATTCATTATACGTCATTAACCACATTGTTCCACTGTATCCTGACACTATGATATTTTAAGGGACACATCCGTTTGAATGAACTGTTAGCTGTAGCAATTCTATTATTTTGCTATTGTTGATTCTGTTATAAATATGACTTGTTCTTGATCATCTTTTCAATTGAAATCCGACATCGTAATGGCTCAGTTGATGATGCTAAAGAGTATATTTAAAGATATTAAATATAATTTCTTTAAAGATACTCCAAATTCAAACCTTCTTCCTGGAAGGATGAAGGTTTGAATTTGGAGTTCGATGTTTTTAATCTTTTATATTGATATTACATACCATTTGGAGAGGAGTGGCGTGGGGTATGTTGGATTAAATTTAATTTCCTGAAATTAATATGTGCATAGGCCATAGATAACTTTGGATGATTATAATATTTTCAATAAATGAACGTTGGAGTATGTTTGTCGTGAATCGAATAATGGGTTGCCAAATGCAATTGCCAATGGGGGTTGGAACTCTGTGTGTGGAGGTCCGTTATTTGCGATCTGGTAAATATACCTTTCTTCATTTGTTACGAACGACCGATTTTCAGACATTGCGATTCTAGCTGTACAGTTTGCACATATTTAAAGATTTTCATTGGTACCATGTTAAATGCCTCTTCCGATTATGGAAGGTCTCTGAATTTTAACTCGGTACGATGAAGAGCAAAGGGAAATTAAGAGCTATCCTCGTGCTGCGGGTGGTTCGAAGGGAGGGAGTTTCAAATAGATTGAAAATAAGCATAACAAAATAAATTTTGACTTTTAAATGAACAGATAAAATTGAATGTCTTTTTTTATATGTGTTATTTGGTTCCAGTACATCAGTGGGATTTTTTTGATTTTTGTGTTCACGTCCGAAATTAGCAATGCCTAATTACAATTGGTTGAAGCTCTATACAGGTGATTTAAAACGTTTCTCGATGAACAGACTTTTTGAGTTGTACTCTTTCTGGGGAAGAAATACTCTTCTTCCCCAGAAAGATTGTTCTACAACTTCCTGTATTGACAATTTAAGGAAGAAAATTATTCTCGACTGTCAACAGTATTTCCCAATAAAAATTCCTCCCGTCTTGATTGGATTCGAATCCAGTTCTCTATCCAGAGACTGTGGAAGGATATCGATCGTAAATACTGTACTACTTGCAAGAATGAGGGAGTACAGGGTATATATATATATATATATATATATATATATCTTATTCGAAGCAAAATAAGCTAATTTAAATAGGCTAATTTTGTTTTGTAAAGGCAATTTTAGCTGTAGACAAAAATGATGCTAAGTACACTGCTCCACAACACAGCACACATAGGAAATGTGGTGTAACTCGGGCAGCTTGCAATGAACAGTCACAAAATTTGGTATACCATAGAATAACAATGAAATGAGTATATAGCCAGAAACTTCGAATGGGTGTAAGGGACATTTATAGAGGTGGTATTAGAATTATAAAAACGTCACAGAAGTTGGTACAAGATGCTGGAAAATATGGTCAATTGATCAGTACTGGATATGATCCCCTCCACCGACTAGAAAGTTGTGCTCCATGCTCAATATAGTGTCGATAAGATTCTGTGACAACAAATCCCATTATTCCTCCATATTTCATAATAAACTATTCATAATACTGTACACTGGTCATAATAAATTATTCATGAAAAACATTTTTTCTGTTAATTTTGTCGAACAGTGTAGATATACATTTGTTATAAAAAAAATTCTTAGCTTGAGGCCTTAAAATTAATCCGAAAAATTAATGTAATAGATTCACTTATGAGTTGAATATAGTTGATAACTTTTATATTGTTTGTAATAACTTTAGCATAACATTTGACTGAGTTACACACCAGACATTACTGTACATCACTAGCAAGGACACTCAGATGGCTACAGGACAAGAGACGAAAGGTTGTAATCAATGGTTACTCTTCAGAATATATTAGGGGTGGGATCTGTTTCCGCTATTTTCGATTTCGTAAAAGGATATTGTTGAAGCAATTTATATATCACAAGTTGTGATATATAAATTGGGAGCGTTGTTAGTGACTAGTAGCAGTCACCACTCCTCTGGAACTACTTGTCCAGGCTTTAAGGATGATAAAATAAGTGGCAGTTATCTTATAAAATAAGGTTTTACCCGACCCTTCAGGAGCAACATGTCTAAATAATTTAGAAACTTCGAGAGATTGGGTTAAAAAAGTAGAGCAGTGAGGGAAATTGAGTTTTGGGACTACGATTGAGGTAGATAAGGTTTCCTGTGCTGTAGGAAGACGGGAAACAGGGCTAATTCACCAGTTTATGATTTATCCAACAGGTTTTTTGTAAAGATCAAGAAGTTGTCCTGTATAAGGCAACTGTAAGACCACATTTAGATTACTTCGTTCAGGTGAGAAGGCCACCTGAAACAAAGAGCTTCTTGAAAAGGTACAAGGAGGGGCAATGCGCCTAGTGTGATTGCAAAAAGACACGCTGCCTGAGAAAAGACTTGGAACATGTCGGCTAGAGAGAGTAGTAAAGGGTCTTTGACTGTATGACATTGAGTGGATCACTTCACCAAATTTCAAACAATGCTATTCATTATACGTCATTAACCACATTGTTCCACTGTATCCTGATAATATGATATTTTGAGGGACATTTCCGTTTGAATGAACTGTTAGCTGTAACAATTCTATTATTTTGCTATTGTTGATTCTGTTATAAATATGACTCGTTCTTGATCACCTTTTCAATTGAAAGCCGACATCGTAATGGCTCAGTTGATGATGCTAAAGAGTATATTTAAAGATATTAAATATAATTTCTTTAAATATACTCCAAAGTCAAACCTTCTTCCTGGAAGGATGAAGGTTTGAATTTGGAGTTCGATGTTTTTAATCTTTTATGTTGATATTACATACCATTTGGAGAGGAGTGGCGTGGGGTATGTTGGATTAAATTTAATTTCCTGAAATTAATATGTGCATAGGCCATAGATAACTTTGGATGATTATAATATTTTCAATAAATGAAGGCTAGAGTATATTTGTCGGGAATCCAATAATAGTTTGCCAAATGCAATTGCCAATGTGGGTTGGAACACTCTGTGGAGCTCCGTTATTTCCGATCTGTTAAATATACTTTTCTTCATTTGTTAAGAACGGTTGATTTTCAGACATTGCGATTCTAGCTGTACGGTTTGCCCATATTAAGGATTTTCATTGGTACCATGTTAAATGCCTTTGCCGACTATGACGTCTCTGGACTTTAACTCGGTACGATGAAGAGCAAAGGGAAATTAAGAGCTATCCTCGTGCTGCGGGTGGTTCGACGGGAGGGAGTTTCAAATAGATTGAAAATAATCATAACAAAATAAAATTTTACTTTTAAATGAACAGATAAATGTGAATGTCTTATTTTGTATGTGTTATTTGGTTCCAGTACATCAGTGGGATTTTTTGTTCACGTCCCAAATTAGCAATTCCTGATTACAATTGGTTGAAGGTCTGTGGGTAAACACTTATTGGGTTGGGTTTAAAAACTTCGGAACTTTCCGAAGAAATATTCTTCCACAGGTAGATTGTTCTAAAATTTTCTGTTTTGATATTTAAGAAAGATATTTTAGACTGTCAACAGTATTTCGCAATAAAAATTCCTCCCGTCTTAATGGGATTCGAAACCAATCATCTATCCATAGGTTGTGGAAGGATAGCGATAGTGAATACTGTACTACATGCAAGAATCAGGGAGTACAGGGTATATATCCGTTATTCGAAGCTAAATTACGTAATTTTTTTTTTTTTTTTTTTGTAAATGTTTCACTTTCCTGTTTCTATAGACAAAGACACTGCAGGAATATTCGCGAACCCTGACTCTCCACCACCGAAATAATCTGCTGAGATTACTGATCAATCCTAGTCTAATCCAAACACTGGTGTGTAGGTGGAACACGTTTTTGCATTATGATCTCTCTCTCTCTGACATCACCTCTGATGGAGACTAACTAAACCAGTTATAACGGACATCCAAGATGCTTGGTCAGGGATGGAGCAGCTGCTTACCAATGTAATTCTAGAAAACGAGCGTTTGAAAGCTAGGCTGGAGGAAAAAGAAATTCAACTGAATAAGTTACAGGAAAATTATAGTAGATCTAGTTCTGCTACTCCCCTTATGTCGTATGGGGGGCGTAGTAGAACTAGATTTGGTAGCACCTTCCTACCCCTGGTAGAAAGGTGGCACCTTCCTACCCCTGGTGCTACCAAATAGGGAATAACAACTAAGCCTTCACAGCAGCAGCAGCAGCAGCATGGGATTCTAATTCAGGCTCAGGAGGGCAGCACCTTTTCCATCAGCGAGGAGGTCAGACATGTAATAAAAACCTAACTGGCATCTGACATCAAGGACATCAAAATAAAGTATATGAGAAAAATAAGAGCAAACGGAGTTCTTATTGAGACGGCTACGTCTCAGGATCTGGAGAAGATTAGAAACTGTTCTAGACTGCGAAAATGCGGTCTTAAACCGGAGACGCCTAGGAAACTAGGCCCTACTGTCGTAATATATGACCTATACAAAGACGTAAAGATAAATGATATAGTGGACGATATCTTTCATAAGAACTTGAAAGATCACGGTTTCACACTTCATGAGGTCAAAGAACAAAGGCCGCCGTAGCCTAGTGGTCAGGCGCGCGGGTGCATAAGTACACGTGCCTTGAGTGACCGGGGTTCAAGCCCGTGACTGCTGAATATGGTGCTGTTTCTTGTATTCAGTCTCTCTTGTGAACTCCTCTGACCGTTTGGTCGTCCCGGAGTATAAACAGAAAATTTATTTATTTATTTATTTAAATAAAGCTGCATTTTTTTACGAAGCCTAAACCAAATAACTCGAGTGTGAATTGGATTCTTGAGGTCTCAAGATTCTTTCATCGCAAGATTCATTTATCTTTTTGCAGGGTATATCTCGGTTGGACCTCACATACAGTGAAAGATTACACCATTGTTCCCAGGTGTTTTAAATGCCTGGGATATGGCCACACTGCAAGAGTTTGTATTCAGGAGCAGAAAACTTGTAGGCATTGTGGACTTATGGGTCAAAATTTTGGTGGCTGCCCAAATAAAAATAAACCAATAAACCATCAGAGTGCTCAAATTGTAAGAAGAGGAAAAGAAGGTGTGCGCATTCATTTAGGGATTCGAAATGTCCTGAGTATTTAAAAGCCATTGATATGATTAGGTCAAAGACCTAATCATATTGCTCAAGAGCATTCCAATCAGGTTCTTCCTCTTCAAGAACCTTATTCAAATAAAGGTTTTGTTATGGGTCTACCTATTCGTTATCGGATTATACAGTCCAACCCTATCACAGTAAGGGCTGGCGGAAATGCTCGACGATGGATCTGGGCTTCAATCGTGATTACAGATCCAATCCTAACGGTAACAAAGATTCCTAGTCTGTGTTCCACGCATGATGTGTGTGCTTGCTTAGAGGGTTGGTTTGGCCAGATTTATCTGTGGTCGCTTTATTGCTAGTGCTCACAGTACCAGGATTCCATTCAACCTTTCGTCGATCATCTGGATGCAACATTACGATCTCTTACGGATAAACTCGTCATCGTTTTGATGGATGCGAATGCTGAGTCCACCTTGTGGAACAGCCACAAACAAATAAAAAAGGAGAATTGCTGGAGGACCTTATTCTTTCACAACGTTTCAGAATTCTTAATACTTCTGCACATCCTCCGACTTGTGTAACCCCTCAAGGACATTCCTACATCAATGTGTCTCTTGTTACTTCGTCCATTGCCTCTAAGATTAGTGATTTGAAATTACACACAAACTGGTCCACTACCGATCATAATGTAATCATCTTCTGTTTAGGTGCTGACATCTCTAGAACCAGATCGGATACAACTGATAACCATAGGTATCATACACAGTCGGCCAAATGGCAAATTTTTGATAGTTCCCTCATGGAGTCCCTTTCATAGGACCAGCTGAACGTCATGGAAACTTTCTGTTGACAACCAGGTAAATTTCATTCAGGACAATATACTAAAGGCGTGTGACAAATCGATGGGTTTTAGGAAGATGAAATCTTATCATTTGCCCTGGTGGTCATCAGTTTTATTGAACCTAAAATCGATAACTAGGCGAACACGACGTGAATTTCAGAGAGCAAAGAGGAATAGAACCCGTTCATCCCTGGAAATACTGGTGTTACAAAATAGATATAAGCAAGCTCGACGGCAATATCAACAAAAGATATATAGACAGGAAAAGGCTTCATGGGAAAATATGGAGAGTTCCCAGGGAAATTCTGACCCCTGGGGACTGGTGTTCAAGTTACTGAGTAACAAGATCCAACCTAGAGAGGTGTTTCCTTCAGTTAAAACTACAGAGAATCAGGACACCCTTTCATGGACGTCTACTATTAATAAAATTCTTGATGTAATTATACACCAGGACGATGGAGCGTGTGAGCTCCGGGAGCAGGTGGGAATTAAATCTAAAAATTCGACTTATATTGGACAGCCTGAAGAGCCTCCTTTCACATTTGAAGGTGTAGATAATACAATAAATTCAATACGCTCTGGGAAATCTCCAGGTTTTGATGGTCTTGAAGTGGACATCCTCAAAAGAGCCTGTAAAGTTGTTTCTCCTTTTATTCTCAAGCTGTTTAATTCTTGTCTACAACATGGAATTTTTCCTAAAACCTGGAAAGTTGCAAATCTTAAGATACTCCTCAGACTCCTAAGAAATCTGAGGACAACCCGGCTTCATACAGGCCGATTGCCTTGCTACCAGTAATGGCAAGACACTTGGAAAAAGTGATCACTAATCGACTATTAGTTATTTACACCCATAAAGCATTATCATCTCTAGATCAATTTAGATTTACTCGTAGCAACGGGACTGAGGATGAAATTGCCAGACCCCTTACTTTGCAAAAGGAAACTGATACAGAATACATTCTTGTCCTCTTTGTGGACTTCAAAGGGGCCTTTGACACCCTTTGGTGGCAGTGTTCTGGAGAGGTTCTGGGAGGCTGGGGTTTCTAGACCCATCTTCAATTAAAATTACTAGCTATTTTTACCAGCGCTCTATCATAGTTAAGAGTGGTACTAAACAGGTCTTTAGACATATTACAAGGGGTTGCCCACAGGTATCAATTCTTGGCCTCTTGAATTGGAATGTTCTGTTTGATCCATGGCTCACCAAGAAATTTGAAGGAACAAAGATGATTGCATATGCTGACGATCTTCCCATTCTTGTCCGCGGAAATTCAAGGAAGAACTTGGAAGACATAGCTACCGTCTTACAAGAACATGCAACTTGGTACGCAATTCACAAACTGCAAGTTTCAACAACTAAAAGGAAAATTAGGTAGAGAACGTCCGCAACATGTAAAATATAGAGGACAGACAATTAAATATACTGCCATAACAAAATATTTAGGTATTCAACTTGATAATGCCTAATTTTTCTACCGCATGCAAGATATGTGAGAGAGAAGTGCAAAATGGCCGGTTTTGGCATAAACTTCTACATAACATGTACAACGGCAGCTGATGGGGGCAACCCTGGGATCCGCCTCAACAACACATGAATATCCCCTAAACAATATATCCTGTAAATTGTTCCATGAAAACTTCGCTCCAATCAATTTTAGCTGTGGACAAAAATGATGCTAAGTACACTGCTCGGCAACACAGAACACGTAGAAAACGTGGTATAACTTGTGCATCTTGCAATGAGAAGTGACAAAATTTGTTTGACAAAATAGAATAACGATGAAATAAGCAGATAGCCAGAAACTTCGGATGGGTCTAAGGTCATTTATAGAGATATAAGAATTACCAAAAACGTCACATTTCGGAAGTTGACACAAGGTGCCCGAAAATATGGTCAATGAACATCAGTAGAGCATATGAACCCTCCTTATATCGAGCGGTGAACTATGCTCCATGTAAGGATGTCGATAAGATTCTGTGACAACAAATCATTCTTCACCAGCGCAGACCTTACTTCACCATGTCACCGAAGAGTAGGCTGTCGTCATGATGCAATGCGACACGCAAGGGCGTCCCACACATGTTCGATCGGATTTAAGGATTTAAGTCATCTCCAGATAATATAATGTCTGGAGTCTGTTTGTAGGATAAAACGAGACTCAGAACAGAAGTGATTCATTTTTTAGGGCTCCAAGTCATGTTCATTGCACCTGTTTTTGACCAATTCCGCAGAGGTTTGGGCTTAAAGGGATAAAAACCAGTGCCACCCTTGCCTAGAATCAACTTGAATTGAGTCTTCTAACACAGAGAGGTTGGAAATGTTTTCACCTGTGGCACAGCAACCTCAAGAAGACTTGATGACAGGACATCGTGGGGTTCCATCTTGCTGCTAGAGCCAGATAGCGATCCGTTCTGGTTTATGTAACCCTTGGGCAGGTCTCGTTGCAATAATTCCTGTCTCTTGAAACTGCTTCCATCGTGGCATAGTGTTTGTGGAAGGCGCCACCAGTGGTTTCCCACATCAGTGCAAAGTGTACATTGTGTAGAAGTACAGAACCTATGTAAAAGCCAGAAAAAGTGTATTCTCTGGTTTGTGTCAGAGTAGTGTTACATTCTGTTGTGTCTGGCTACTTAGCCACTGGGCCCATAAACTAATATTTTTTAGGCTACCCGAATAATGAAATTCATGTGTCGTGCTGTGTGTCTTAATACTGTTCATTGATTATGTTCTATGGTCGATTTGTCTATTTTGCTGGACGAAAAACCCAGTTTCTGGGAGGAAAACCTTGCTATCTACGCCCGAGACCGACTGACTCAGCCACGGAGTGAAAAAAACCCATTAAAGTTCCTCGCGTCATCGACGGGATTTGAACCTGTACCTTTTCCACCCGGTGTGGGGAGGACGGTGACTCTACCACTGTGCTACACGCACAGACCCACAATCGGACCCTAGACCACTCCTGGAAGATGATCTAGGCTGCCCATTTTACTCTGGCTAGGCTTCACCAGGGTCGCCTAAACTACTTGGCTTTAAACCAAATTGCCATCTCTGCCTGCTACTGCCCAGCTTCAAGTTGCTCAACGGACCGCCCTCTCAATGATTCATCTAAATGACGATGAATTGCCTTCAAAAGTACTGAAGATGTGGCTGTCCTGGAGAGCAAGTCAAAAAAGAGGAAAGAAGTGGTGTGATCGGAACCCAAGTTTTTATAGGCATGAATAATTTGTATAATGTGGAGCTCTGTAAGGTGTTGGATCGATTTCTACTTGGACACTCGGAATTTGCATGCAAGTGTAAGATGTAGTTCTTACAAATTAAAATATCTATTTAGCTAAAATAAATCAAGGAAGCGCGATGGAAAAGGAGTATTATGATTGAATATTTAGTTTTAATGTAAATGAGGTTAAAGTTTGAATAAATGCTTTATTTGGGGATGTGAAAGTTATAGATGTATATGTTAAATAGCAGATAAATGGAAACAAGTAATTTCTCAGAGACAGCAGTCAGCGCTAGGGAAGGGATTCCATTTGAGAACAGGCGTGTAAGGTTGCTGAGGGCAAGAACCAAAGGACCGTGAAAATGGGATCATGAAGCATCTATTTTGATCTAAGCTGTCGTTAGGAAGTAAACAGGAAATAAGTGAAAGTCCAGCGTTCGCCTAAAAAGTAAACTGCGTCAGGGTGGCTGATATTTTGTCATGTTGGCCATATTTAGCAGAGAAGATGTGAACACGAAAAGGAGTATTTTGGAGTTGACCAGAAAACATGAAAAGGTTGTACTGCCATGTGAAAAAAAAAATAAGAAATTTCTAGAGAAGGGTTGGTTTGTGCGCTAGGGAGACAGCTGTGGCGAGTTGTGTTAGCAAATAGGATGGCATGAAAAATTAAACAGTACGGGGATTGGTTGGAGTCCTTGGAGGAGGCGTTCCGAACTTGAGGGAAAAAGAAAAGTTCGCAGGGAGAAAGTGTCCACTATGAATTTGACTTCTGGGTGGTCAAAAATGGGAAAAAGTCGTCAGTTGCAGGTGAAGTGATTTTTTGGTGGTCAGATTCACATCTCTTGGTAGCAAGATGAAGAAGAAAAGAAAGAAAAAAACGTGACAGAATAAACGCCTTGTCCGACATCGGGGGGGGGGGGGGGTCTGTGATAGGCAGTGAAGGCAATAATAAAAAGAAAGTACCGACATCGGGGGGCTGTGATAGGCAGTGAAGGCAGAAAAAGAAAGTAATAAAAATAAAAAGAAAGTAATAATATAAAGTAATGAGTAAGCAAATTGTATTTATAGGGACAGTATTGTAAGGATATTTAACATCATCATTAAATTAGGCCAGGTGCCAACCCAAGATAACCAGATGAGGTGTAAAGAAAAAGAAATTTTATTAAAGAGAAACCTCAAGAGTAAAGAGGGATGACCAAGATGGTAACTAGACAGTAACTAAGGTAGAATCAGTGATTATTGAGGTACGCGGATAACAGTTATAATACACTTCATGTGTTAAAGGCTAGAAACAAATATACAAAAGAGTAACTGTTTTATTCGCTTTTGTTTTCGATTACTTAAAACGATATTGGTGAAAGGATACGGGTTGCGATATATAAATTGACATATAAGAAAATTGGGAGCGTTGTTAATGACTAGTATCAGTCACACTACTCTGGCACTACTTGCCGTGGCTTTAAAGATGGTAGCTATCTTTAATGTTGAATAATGCAAGGTTTTAGCTGACCCTTCAAAAGCAACATGTCTAAATAATTTATAATTTTCGAGAGATAGGGTTAAAAAGAGTAGAGGAGCGACGGAAATTGAGTTTTAGGACTATGATCAAGACATAAGGTTTCTTGTGCAGTAGGAAGATGGCAAACAGGGCTCATTCACGAGTTGATCCAACAGTTTTTTTATAAAGATCGGGACGTTATCCTGTATAAGGCAACTGTAAGACCACATTTATGAGCATTGAGCCTAGTGTGATTGCAAAAGAACACGCTGCCTGAAAAGACTTGGGACATGTCGGCTAGAGAGCCTGGTAACGGGCTTTGGAATCTATGACATTGAGAGGACAATTTCGCAAATTATCGAACAATGCTATTCGTTATACGTCATTAACCACATTGTTCCACTGTATCCTGACTTTACAATATTTTCAGGGACACTTCCGTTTCATGAATGAACTGTTAGTTGTAGCAATTCTATTATTTTGCTATTGTTGATTCTGTATAAATATGACTTGTTCTTGATCACCTATTCAATTGAAAGCCGACATCGTAATGGCTCAGTTGATGATGCTAAAGACTATATTTAAAGATATTAAATATAATTTCTTTAAATATACTCCAAAGTCAAACCTTCTTCCTGGCTGGAAGGACGAAGGTTTGAGTTTGGAGTTCGATGTTTTTAATCTTTTATGTTGATATTACATACCATTTGGAGAGGAGTGGCGTGGGGTATGTTGGATTAAATTTAATTTCCTGAAATTAATATGTGCATAGGCCATAGATAACTTTGGATGATTATAATATTTTCAATAAATGAAGGCTAGAGTATATTTGTCGGGAATCCAATAATAGGTTGCCAAATGCAATTGCCAATGGGGGTTGGAACTGTGTGTGAAGCTCCGTTATTTGCGATCTGGTAAATATACTTTTCTTCATTTGTTAAGAACGGTCGATTTTCAGACATTGCGATTCTAGCTGTACAGTTTGCACATATTTAAGGATTTTCATTGGTACCATGTTAAATGCCTTTTCAATTTTCATTTTCATTGAAAAGGCATTTAACATGGTAATGTTAAATGCCTTTTCCGATTATGGAAGGTGTCTGGACTTTAACTTGGTACGATGAAGAGCAAAAGGAAATTAAGAGCTATCCTCGTGCTGCGGGTGGTTCGACGGGAGGGAGTTTCAAATAGATTGAAAATAATCATAACAAAATAAATTTTAACTTTTAAATGAACAGATAAATGTGAATGTCTTATTTTGTATGTGTTATTTGGTTCCAGTACATCAGTGGGATGTTTTGTTCACGTCCCAATATAACAATGCCTATTTACAATTGGTTGAAGCTCTATACAGGTGATTTAAGCGTCTTTGGATAAAGAGACTTTGTTTGGTTGGGTTAAAAACTTCTCCTAAAATATTCTTCTTCCACAGGAAAATTGTTCTATAACTTTTTCAACAGTATTTCCCAATAAAAGTTCCTCCCGTCTTGATGGGATTCTAATCCATTCATCTATTCACAGGTTGTGGAAGGATAGCGATCGTAAATACTGTACTACTTGCGACAGTGAGGGAGTACAGGGTATATATCGCGCATTCTAAGCAAATTTAGCTAATTTGTTTTGTTAAAATGTTCCATAAAAAAGTTCGCTCCAATCAATTTTTGCTGTGGACAAAAATCATGCTAAGTACACTGCTGGACAGCACAGAACACGTAGAAAACGTGCAACTCGTGCAGCTTGCAATGAAGAGTGAGAAAATATAGTATGGTGGTGTACCATAGAATATCGATGAAATGAGGAGATAGCCGGAAACTTCGGATGGGTTTAAGGGGAATTTGTCGAGGTTGTATCTGTCCACCCATGCATTATGTGCCATACTGCAAAACTACTTCAAAAATCTCTGGCCCCATTCTAGTTCTCCTTAGGAAACTCCTTCAATCCAGGACCCTATAATCAAAAATCAGATCCATAATCACCGCATTCTCTTCTCCAGAGGACTCTCCAAGGGGTCGTTTTCGCTGCCGCCTTCTTTGCCGCATCTTTAGAACCCTTCCTAGCAAACCATGCTAAATTTTACGACTTACGCGTAAATTTAATGTAAACATATGTAAAAAACCTTGCTATCTACACCTGAGACCGACTAACTCAGCCAGGGAGTGATAAAAGCCCATTAAAGTTCCTCGCGTCATCGACGGGATTTGAACCCGTGCCTTTTCCACCCGGTGTGGGGGGTTTGGTGACGCTACCACTGTGCTATCCGCGCAGACCCACAGTGGGGGGCCTAGACCACTCCTGGAAGATTATATAGGTTGCCAATTATACTCTGGCTAGCCTTCACCAGGGTCGCCTAAACTACTTGGCCTATTAAACCAAAGTGCCAAGTCCGCTTGCTACTGCCTGGCTTGAAGTTGCTCAACGGACCGCCTTCTCAATGAATCATCTTAACGACGATGAATTGCAATCCAAAGTACTGAAGATGTGGCTGGTCTAGAGAGCATGTCAAAAAAGAGGAATGAAGTGATGTGGTCGCAACCCATGCTTTTATATGCATGTAAGGTAGTAGCTCGATCTGCTTTGTAAGTAGTAGATCGACTTTGTAAGTAGTAGATCGATTTCTACTTGGACACTCGGAATTTGCATGGAATCGGACACAGTGTAAGAAGTAGATCTTACAAATTAACTAAAATAAATCCAGGAAGGGCAATGAAAAGGGAGTATTAAGTAAAACATAGTATCAAGATTGGATATTTAGTTTTAATCTTAGTTTCAATGTAAAGAAGTTTATTAAGGTTTGAAGAAACACTGGATTTGGGGATGGGAAAAACACTGGCATCCCTTCCCTAGTACATCAGCACTAGGGAAGGGATGCCATTTGAGAACAGGCGTCAAAGGGTTGCTGAGGGCAAGAACAATAGGACCACGAAAATGGGATTATGAAGAGTCTCTTTTGATGTAAGCCACCTTTAGGAAGTAAATAGGAAACTATTAGACGTCCAGTGTTCCCCTAAAAAGAAAACGACGTCAGGGTGGCTGATAATTTGACATGTTGGCCATATTTAACAGAAAAGGTGTGAACACGAAACGCAGTGTTTTGTAGGTGACCGGCAAACATGAAAAGGTTGTACTGCAGTGTGAAAAAAAAAGATATGTCTAGAGAAGGGTTGGTTTGTGCACCAGGGAACCAGCTGAGGCTAGTTGGTTGAGCAAATAGGAAGGAAAGAAAAATTAAACAGTATGGGGATTGATTGGAGTCCTTGGAGGAGGCGTTCCAAACTTGAGGGAAAAAGTTCGGGGGGAGAAAAGGGAGAAAGTGTCCATTTTGTATCTGACTTCTGGTTGGTCAAATATGGGAGAAAGTCGTGAGTTGCGTGTTGAAGTAGATGTTTTGGAGGTCAGAGTTCACATCTCGTGGTAGCAAAATGAAGAAAAAGAAAAAAAAAACGTGAGAGAAAAAAAAGCCTTGTCCGACATCAGAGGGCAGTGATAAGCAGTGAAGGCGGTGGTTAAGTTTAATGTAAACATGCAAGAAAGCCTGGTCCGGAATCGGAGGGCAGTGATAGGGTGATCGGCGTCCTTAGCAACGAAATCGCAAGATGTACCTCCGAAGTTTTGTCGTGTAAGAGCCTCCACTTGTGTCTAGGGTTTGGCCCATTGAGAAATGGCCAGTAGTGCATTATGTGAGCGAAGAAGAGAAAGAAAGCCTGTCCGCCATTAAGAAAAGCAGGGTGCCCAAGAAATGGAAGAAACCCTGTCTGCCACTAAGGAAGCCAGAGCAAAAGGGAACTGGAAGTAGTGGCTATTTTTGAACGCAAGTCTGTTCCTGTTTTTTTACTGAACCCCGAACTGATGGACTCATAATTTGAACTCTGTAAGAAATCGATTAATAGTTCTTTCTAAGGAAAATTAAATTTGAAATAGGCAAGTTAGTTATTAAGTTTGAGATAATTTATGAATGTTAGTGATTATGAAATAATGTTAATGGTGGTATAGGGGTAATAAAAAGAAAGTAATAGTATAAAGGAATTAGTAAAGAAGTTATATTTATAGGGGGATTATTGTAAGGATATGTTAACCTATATCATTAAATTAGGCCAAGTGCCAACACAAGATAACATATCAGAAGAGGTTTAAAGAGAATAGAGAAATCTAATGGTAAAGAGGGATGATTATGGTGTTAACTAGAGATTAATTAAGGTAGAATGAGTGATTTCTAGGGAACATTGAGGTAAGCTGATACCAGTTATCATATACTTCATGTGTTAAAGGCTAGAAACAAATATACAAAAGAGTAACAAGAGTTGAAATGAGTTTATTGATGTAAGTGATAAAAATTGGTAATGTAAGAGAATGATTGAGTAATCATCGAGAATTCATTAACTAAATACAACTGATATTAATGATTTGTAAATTGAGAATAGCTGATGAGAGAGAGAGAGAGAGAGAGAGAGAGTGTAATGTGACCCTCGGATGGCTACAGGACAAGACGCGAAGGGTTGTAATTCATGGTTACCCTTCAGAATGGATTACAGGTGGGGTCCTACAAAGATCAATGTTGAATCCGTCGTTTTTTTCGATTTCTTAAAATGACATTGATGAAGGTTTGTGATATATAAATTGACATATGTAAATTGGGAGCGTTGTTAGTGACTAGTAGCAGTCACCACTCCTCTGGAACTACTTGTCCAGGCTCTAAGGACGATAAAATAAGTGGCAGCTATTTTATAATATTGAATAATATAAGGTTTTACCCGACCATTGAGGAGCAACATGTCTAAATAATATAGAAACTTCGAGGGATGAATGGGTTAAAAATGTAGAGAAGCGAGAGAAATTTAGTTTTGGAACTATGATTAGATAAGGTTTCCTGTGCTGTAGGAAGACGGGAAACAGGGCTAATTCACCAGTTTATGATTTATCCAACAGGTTTTTTGTAAAGATCGAGAACTTGTCCTGTATAAGGCAACTGTAAGACCACATTTAGATTACTTCGTTCAGGTGTGAAGGCCACACCTAAAAAAAGCGGTTCTTGAAAAGGTACAAGGATGGGCAATGCGCCTAGTGTGATTGCAAAAAGACACGCCACCTGAGAAAAAACTTGGGACATGTCGGCTAGAGAGCCTAGTAAAGGGTCTTTGACTGTATGACATTGAGTGGATCACTTCACAAAATTTCGAACAATGCTATTCGTTATACGTCATTAACCACATTGTTCCACTGTATCCTGACACTGTGATATTTTGAGGGACATTTCCGTTTGAATGAACTGTTAGCTGTAGCAATTCTATTATTTTGCTATTGTTGATTCTGTTATAAATATGACTCGTTCTTGATCACCTATTCAATTGAAATCCGACATCGTAATGGCTCAGTTGATGATGCTAAAGACTATATTTAAAGATATTAAATATAATTTCTTTAAATATACTCCAAAGTCAAACCTTCTTCCTGGAAGGATGAAGGTTTGAATTTGGAGTTCGATGTTTTTAATCTTTTATGTTGATATTACATACCATTTGGAGAGGAGTGGCGTGGGGTATGTTGGATTAAATTTAATTTCCTGAAATTAATATGTGCATAGGCCATAGATAACTTTGGATGATTATAATATTTTCAATAAATGAAGGCTAGAGTATATTTGTCGGGAATCCAATAATAGTTTGCCAAATGCAATTGCCAATGTGGGTTGGAACACTCTGTGGAGCTCCGTTATTTCCGATCTGTTAAATATACTTTTCTTCATTTGTTAAGAACGGTTGATTTTCAGACATTGCGATTCTAGCTGTACGGTTTGCCCATATTAAGGATTTTCATTGGTACCATGTTAAATGCCTTTGCCGACTATGACGTCTCTGGACTTTAACTCGGTACGATGAAGAGCAAAGGGAAATTAAGAGCTATCCTCGTGCTGCGGGTGGTTCGACGGGAGGGAGTTTCAAATAGATTGAAAATAATCATAATAAAATAAAATTTAACTTTTCAATGAACAGATAAATGTGAATGTCTTATTTTGTATGTGTTATTTGGTTCCAGTACATCAGTGGGATTTTTTGTTCACGGCCCAAATTAGCAATGCCTGATTACAATTGGTTGAAGGTCTGTGCGTAAACACTTATTGGGTTGGGTTTAAAAACTTCGGAACTTTCCGAAGAAATATTCTTCCACAGGTAGATTGTTCTAAAATTTTCTGTTTTGACATTTAAGAAAGATATTTTCGACTGTCAACAGTATTTCCCAATAAAAATTCCTCCCGTCTTGATGGGATTCGAAACCAATCATCTATCCACAGGTTGTGGAAGGATAGCGATAGTGAATACTATACTACATGCAAGAATCAGGGAGTACAGGGTATATATATCCGTTATTCGAAGCTAAATTACGTAATTTTTTTTTTTTTTGTAAATGTTTCACCTTCCTGTTTCTATAGACAAAGACACTGAAGGAATATTCGGGAAACCTCACTCTCCACCACCGAAATAATCTGCTGAGATTACTGATCAATCCTAGTCTAATCCAAACACTGGTGTGTAGGTGGAACACGTTTTTGCATTATGATCTCTCTCTCTCTCTCTCTGACATCACCTCTGATGGAGACTAACTAAACCAGTTATAACGGACATCCAAGACGCTTGGTCAGGGATGGAGCAGCTGCTTACCAATGTAATTCTAGAAAACGAGCGTTTGAAAGCTAGGCTGGAGGAAAAAGAAATTCAACTCAATAAGTTACATGAAAATTATAGTAGATCTAGTTCTGCTACCCCCCCTATGTCGTATGCGGGTGGCGTAGGAGAACTAGATTTGGTAGCACCTTCCTACCGCTGGTAGAAAAGGTGCTACCAAATAGGAAATAACAACTAAGCCATTAAACTAAGCCTAGGCTCAGGAGGGCAGCACCTTTTCCATCAGCGAGGAGGTCAGACATGAAATAAAAATTAGGAGGGTTGTTAATGACTAGTATCAGTCACCACTACGGTGGCACTACTTGCCCTTGCTTCAGGGATGGTAAAATAAGTGGCAGTTATGTTTTAATGTTGAATAATACAAGGTTTTCCCGTACCCTTCAACAGCAACATGTCTAAATAATTTAGAAACTTCGAGGGATTGGGTTAAAAAGAGTAGAGAAGTGAGGAAAATTGAGTTTTGGGACTATGGTCGAGGTAGTAAGACGGCAAACAGGGCTCATTCACCAGTTGATCCAACAGTTTTTTGTAAAGATCGGGAAGTTATCCTGTATAAGGCAACTGTAAAACCACATTTAGATTACTCCGTTCAGGTGTTGAAGGCCACACCTAAAAAAAAAGCGGTTCTTGAAAAGGTACAAGGATGGGCAATGCGCCTATTGTGATTGCAAAAGGACACGCCGCCTGAGAAAAGACTTGGGACATGTCGGCTAGAAAGCCTGGTAACGGGATTTGGAATCTATGACATTGAGAGGACCACTTCACAAATTTTCCAACAATGCTATTCGTTATACGTCATTATCCACATTGTTCTACTGTATCCTGATAATATGATATTTTGAGGGACACATCCGTTTGAATGAACTGTTAGCTGTAGCAATTCTATTATTTTGCTATTGTTGATTCTGTATAAATATGACATGTTCTTGATGACCTTTTCAATTGAAATTCGACATCGTAATGGCTCAGTTGATGATGCTAAAGAGTATATTTAAAGATATTAAATATAATTTCTTTAAAGATACTCCAAATTCAAACCTTCTTCCTGGAAGGATGAAGGTTTGAATTTGGAGTTCGATGTTTTTAAACTTTTATGTTGATATTACATACCATTTGGAGAGGAGTGGCGTGGGGTATGTTGGATTAAATTTAATTTCCTGAAATTAATATGTGCATAGGCCATAGATAACTTTGGATGATTATAATATTTTCAATAAATGAACGTTGGAGTATATTTGTCGTGAATCGAATAATGGGTTGCCAAATGCAATTGCCAATGGGGGTTGGAACTCTGTGTGAAGCTCCGTTATTTGCGATCTGGTAAATATACTTTTCTTCATTTGTTACGAACGACCGATTTTCAGATATTGCGATTCTAGCTGTACAGTTTGCACATATTTAAGGATTTTCATTGGTACCATGTTAAATGCCTCTTCCGATTATGGAAGGTCTTTGAACTTTAACTCGGTACGATGAAGAACAAAGGGAAATTAAGAGCTATCCTCGTGCTGCGGGTGGTTCGACGGGAGGGAGTTTCAAATAGATTGAAAATAATCATAATAAAATAAATTTTGAATTTTAAATGAGCAGATAAAATTGAATGTCTTTTTTTCTATGTGTTATTTGGTTCCAGTACATCAGTGGGATTTTTTGTTCAAGTACCAAAATAACAATGCCTATTTACCATTGGTTGAAGCTCTATACAAGGGATTTAAAACGTCTCTGGGTAAAGACTGTTCGGTTTGGTTAAAAACTTCGGATCTTTCCGAAGAAATATTCTTCTTCCACAGGAAGATTGTTCTACAACTTTTCGTATTGACAATTTAAGAAAAATATTCTCGACTGTCAACATTTCCCAATAATAATTCCTCCCATATTGATGGGATTCGAATCCAATCATTATCAACAGGTTGTGGAATGACAGCGATCGTAAATAATGTACTACTTGCGAGAATGAGGGAGTACATGGTATATATATCCCTTATTCGAAGCAAAACTACCTTTTTTTTTTTTTTTTGTAAATGTTTCATAAATATTCGCTTCAATCAATTTTAGCTGCGGACAAAAATGATGCAAAGTACACTGCTCGACAACACAGAACACGTGCTGTAACTCGGACAGCTTGCAATGAAGAGTGACAAAATTTGGTATGGTGGTGTATCATAGAATATCGATGAAATTAAGTGATAGCCAGATACTTCGAATGGGTGTAAGGGGCATTTATAAAGGTTGTATAGCAATTACCAAAAACGTCACCTTTCAGAAGTTGGTACAAGGTGCTTGAAAATATGGTAAATTGCAATCAGTAATGCGTATGATCCCTCCTTTTATCGAGCGGTGAACCATGCTCAATATAAGGGTGTCGATAAGATTCTGTGACAAAAAATATTCTTCACAAGCGCAGACTTTAGTTCACCATGTGACCGAAGAGATGGCTGTCGTTCTGCAATGCGACACCCTAGGGTGTCCCACACATGTTCGATAGGATTTAAGTCGTCTCCAGAAAAAATGCCTGGAGTCTGTAGGATAAAACGAGACTCAGAATAGAAGTGACTCATTTTTAGGGCCCTAGTCACATATTCATTGCACCTGGTTTGACGAATTCTGCGGTGGTTTGAGTTTAATGCGATAAAAACCGCTGCCTTCCTTACCTGGAGTCCACTTCAATTGAGTCTTCTTAACACATTGCGGTTGTAAATGTTTTCATCTGTGGCACAGCAACATCAAGAAGTGTTGATGACAGCACATCGTAGGGTTCCATCTTGCTCCTAGAGCCAGATACAGATCTGTTCTGGTTGATGTAACCCTTGGGCGACCTTGATCAGCTCTCGTAATAATTCCTGTCACTTGAAATTGCTTCCATAGTGACATAGTGTTTGTGGATGGCGCCACCAGTGGTTTCCCACATCTGCGCAAAATGTACTTTGTGTAGAACAGAACATCTGTAAAAGCCAGAAAACTGTATTGTCTGGTTTGTCAGAGTAGTGTTACATTCTGTTGTGTCTGGCTACTTGCTCACAGGGCCCATTTTTAGGCCACCCGAATAATTAAATTCATCTGGCGTGCTGTGTGTCTTATGACTGTTAATTGCGTGTGTTCTATGGTAGATTTGTCTGTTTTGCTGTACGAAAAATCCCAGTTTCTGGAGGGAAAACCTTGCTATGTGCCCCCTGATACCGACAAACTCAGCCAGGGAATGAAAAAAGCCTATTAAAGTTCCTCCTGTCATCGACGGGATTCGAACCCAGGCCTTTTCCACCCGGTGTGGGGGAGGACGGTGACGTTCCCACTGTGCTATGCGCGCAGACTCCCAAGGCCCATAGTGGGACCTAGATAACCTTCCAGTGGTGGTGGTGGCCGAAAATGTAGACACACACACAGGGCTCATAGTGGGACCCTACGTTGTCGGCCACCACTAGAAGGTGATCTAGGTTGCCCATTATACTCTGGTTATCCTCCATCAGGGTTGCCTAAACTATTTGGCCTATGAAACCAAAGTGCCATCTCTGCCTGCTACCGCCGGTCTTCAAGTTGCTCAACGGACAGCGCTCTCAATGAATCATCTAAACGACGATGAATTGCCATCCAAAGTACTGATGATGTGGCTGGCCTAGTGAGCAAGTCAAAAAACAGGAATAAAGTGATGTGGTAGATCGATTTCTACTTGGACACTCGGAATTTGCATGCCAGCGGAAGATGTAGAACTTACAAATTAAAATAGAAACATCTATTTAGCTAAATATAAATCTAGGAAGGTCGATGGAAAGAGAGTATTAAGTAAAAGATAGTAAGTATTAAGATTGGATATTTAGTTTTAATGTAAATAAGGTTAAAATTAAAGAAACACTGGATTTGGGGATGGGAAAGTTATAGATGTATATGTTAAATAGCGGCTAAACGGAAACAAGTAATTTCGAATAATATAGAGAGCAGAGACAGTGCTCACCACTAGGGAAGGGGTGACATTTGAGAACAGGTGTGAAAGGATTGCTGAGAGCAGGAACAATAGGACCAAAAAAAAACCCACCACCAAACTATTATATTTAGGTCACCCGAATAATTAAATTCATCTGCCGTGCTGTTTCTTATGTCTATTAATTGAGTGTGTTCTATGGTCGATTTGTCTGTTTGCTGGACGAAAAAAGAACAATAGGAACGTGAAAATTGAATTATGAAGCATCTCTTTTGGGATAAGCCACCATTAGGAAGTAAGCAGGAAATGAGTGGAAGTCCAGTGTTCGCCTAAAAAGAAAACAGCTTTAGGGTGGCTGATATTTTGGCACGTTGGCCATATTTAGCAGAGAAGGTGTAAAAACGAAACAGTGTTTTGGAGTTGACTGGCAAACATGAAAGGTCGTAGTACCGTATAAAAAAAAAATCTCGCGAAGGGTTGATTTTCGCACTAGGGAGACAGCTGTGGCGAGTTATTTTAGCAAATAGGATGGAATGAAAAATTAAACAATGTGGGGATTGGTTGGAGTCCTTGGGGGCGGTATTCTAAACTTGAGGGAAAAATAAACGTTCAGAGGAGAAAAGGGAAAGTGTCCGCTCTGTATCTGACCTCTGGGTGTTCAAAAAAAATGGAGAAAGTCGTGAGCTGCTGGTTGAAGTAGATTTTTTGGTGGTCAGAGTTCGCATCTCGATGAAGAAAAAAAAACGTGAGAGAAAAAAAGCCAGGTCCGGCATGGGGAATCAGTGTGCCCAAGAAATGGAAGGTCAGTCTGCAACGAAGGAAGCCTGAGCGCAAGGGAATTCGAAGTAGCGGCTATTTCGGAATGCAAGTCTGTTCCTGTTTTTTTTTATTGAACCCCGATCTTATGGACTCATAATCCAAACGCCGTAAGAAATCGAATAATAGTTCTTTCTAACGAAAATTAAATTTAAAATAGGCAAGTTAGTTACTAAGGTTGGGATAATTTGTTATGAATGTTAATGATTATGAAATAATGTAAGGGTGATATAGGGGTAATAAAAAGAAAGTAATAGTATAAAGGAATTGGTATAGAAATTATATTTATAGGGGTAGCACTGTAAGGATATGTTAACCTATATCATTATATTAGGTTAGGTTCCAACACAAGAACGTACCAGATGAGGTGTAAAGAGAAAGAAGTTTTATTAATAGAGAAACCTGATGAGTAAAGAGGAACGACTAAGATGATAACTAGAGAGAAACTAAGGTAGAATGAGTGAAAAAATATACAAAAATAAACAAATATGCAAAAAGAGTAATACGAGTTGAAATGAGTTTTACTGATGTAAGTGATAAAAATTGGTAATGTTAGAGAATGGTTGCGTAATCATCAAGGATTCATATTAAGTGAGATACAAAATGATGTGAATAATTTGAAAATTGAGAATAGTTGATATTTGAGACTTCAGTAGGGTGGAAGTCAAAACAAGACAAATAATAATTTTTAAATTCCCTCCCCCCATACCACCAAGATGCCTATTATATCAAATATTCGTCTTCGGCCACACTGCTCTCAATAAACTATTCATTGTTCTGTTAATTTTGTAACAGTAGATATGTACATTTGTTAAAAAAAAAAAAAAAAAAAAAAAAAAACCAATTCTTAGCTTTGAGGCTTTAAAAGTCCTGAGGCGAATCGAAAAATTAATATCATAAAGTTGCGAGTTGGATATAGATAATAACTTTGATATTTGCAATTACTTTATCATATCATTTAACTTGGCTACACACGAGAGACTACTGTACATCACTAGCAGGACCCTCGGATGGCTAGAGGACAAGAGACGAAGTGTTGTAATTAATGGATACTCTTCAAAATGGATTACAGGCGGGGTCCTTCAAAGATCAGTGTTGAATACGCCGTTGTTTTTTTGTATTTCTTAAAACGACATTGATGATGGGATACGGGTTGTGACATAAAAATTGACATATATGAAAATTGGGAGCGTTGTTAAGGACTAGTATCAGTCACAACTACTCTGGCACTACTTGCCCTGGCTTCAAGGATGGTAAAATAAGTGGCAGCTGTGTTGTTTTAATGTCGAATAACACAAGGTTTTACCGTACCCTTCAAAAGCAACATACATGTCTAAATAATTTAGAAACTTCGAGGGATTGGGTTAAAAAGATTAGAGAAGCGAGGAAAATTGAGTTTTGGGACTATGATCCAGGTAGAAAGACAGCAAACAGAGCTCATTCACCAGTTGATCCAACAGTTTTTTTTTGTAAAGATCGGGAAGTTATCCTGTAGAAGGCAACTAAGACCACATTTAGATTATTCCGTTCAGGTGTGAAGGCCACACCTAAAAAAAAGCGCTTCTTGAAAAGGTACAATGATGGGCAATGCGCCTATTGTGATTGCAAAAGGACACACCGTCTGAGAAAAGATTTGGGACATGTCGGCTACAGAGCCTGGTAACGGGTCTTTGAATGTATGATACTGAGTGGACCACTTCACAAATTTTCCAACAATGCTATTCGTTATACGTCATTAACCACATTGTTCCACTGAATCCTGACACTATGATATTTTAAGGGACACATCCGTTTGAATGAACTGTTAGCTGTAGCAATTCTATTATTTTGCTATTGTTGATTCTGTATAAATACGACTTGTTCTTTATCGTTTTTACAATTGAAATCCGACATCGTAATGGCTCAGTTGATGAGGCTGAAGAGTATATTTAAAGATATTAAATATAATTTCTTTAAATATACTCCAAAGTCAAACCTTCTTCCTAGCTGGAAGGACGAAGGTTTGAGTTTGGAGTTCGATGTTTTTAATCTTTTATGTTGATATTACATACCATTTGGAGAGGAGTGGCGTGGGGTATGTTGGATTAAATTTAATTTCCTGAAATTAATGTGTGCATAGGCCATAGATAACTTTGGATGATTATAATATTTTGGATAAATGAACGTTAAAAGTATATTTGTCATGCATCGAATAATGGGTTGCCAAATGCAGCTGACAATGGGGGTTGGAACTGTGTGTGGAGCTTCTCCATTACTTGCGATCTGGTAAATATACTTTTCTTCATTTGTTTCGAATGGCCGATTTTCTGACATTGCGATTCTAGCTGTACAGTTTGCACACATTTAAGGATTTTCGTTTGTACCATGTTAAATGCCTTTCCAATTATGGAAGGTCTCTGGACTTTAACGAGGTACGATGAAGAACAAAGGGAAATTAAGATCTATCCTCGTGCTGCGGGTGGTTCGACGGGAGGGAGTTTCAAATAGATTGAAAATAATCATAATAAAATAAAATATTTTAAGTTTTAAATGAACAGATTAAAGGGAATGTCTTATTTTGTGTGTTATTTGGTTCCAGTACATCAGTGGGATTTTGTTTTTCACGTCCGAAATTAGCAATGTCTAATTACAATTGGTTGAAGCTCTATAGAAATCATTAAAACGTCTCTGGGTAAAGAGACTTAAAACGTTAATCTTTGGATAAAGCCAGTAGTAGTAAACAATGTTCGAGATGTTTTCACAACACGAGACAACGTTCATTCAAATTTTACTTAATTCAAATTCATGAATTTGAAATAAAGTAATGCAGGAATTCATAGTAAATGGATGTTGGGCGCCAAAAGAGAAAAAAGGTTGCTCAAAATCAATTGGGAAAGCAAGGTGTCAATACCAGTAGAATATAGTGTTAATAATCAGCACCTACGATTTGATGCCAAATTTGAAGCAACTGGGTTAATAGCCTGACGTAGCCGAGTAGTCAGGAGCGAGAGTGCATAGTACGCGTTCCTTGATTGGACCGGGGTTCAAGCCCGTGACCACTAAATACGATAAATATTTGTATTAACGATTTATTGTAAACTCTACTGACTTGGTTGTCGTGCCAGAGTATAAACAGAAAAAAAAAAAAAAAACTTCAGAACTTTCCAAAGGAATATCTTCTTCCACAGGACGATTGTTCTACAACTTTCTATATTAACATCTGTGAAAGATATTCACGGTGATCAATGGTTTATTTCCCAACCCCACAAACCCTCTAGTACAGCAATGGTGTGAACAAACATTTTTTTTATTTGGAATCGCCATAAAATCATATATAGAAATTTGATTTTGGAAGAGATTTGTTGAAGGCCAAACCACACCAGGGCTGTGTTGACATGGAAGCTTATAAGCTTCCACACTTCAGGAGTCAGCTGTCCAGAACGACAAAATGAGGGGACATGAAACTGAGGAAACATGAAACCTCATAAACACTATGAGGGGACATGAAACTTCATGTCCCCTCATAGTGTTTATGAGGTTTCATCCAAGTGCATAGAAATCCTAATATGCTCATGCACATTTATTTCTGCATATCATATAAATAATATATATTATTTAAAAACTTATAAAAACTTGCATTTATATTTAAAAACTTGCATATCATATAAATAATATATATTATTTAAAAACTTATCACGTATATTCGATACTTTTAGTTACTTCAACTCGGGGTCGTGAAAATGGGGTGCATTAGATGCGCCGCACTAGGGCCCCCGATATAGGGTGCCCCAATCAAGGGCGCTATAAAAGTCTCAACACAAATGAGGCACCTTAACCCCGTTTGCATCCGTGTCCCCAAGTACCTTTGCACGGCCCTGCTTCCACTTTCACCCTCCACACCGCGAGAAATTTGAAATCACGTATTCTGTTTCCTGCAGAGTTTGGTAAACAGCATCCAGGTTTCATGTTATCATCTTTATTGCTGTAAAAAAACAAATATTTCAAAAACAACTAGAGTAAGATGGTAGTTGTTTATGGACTTAGTGGGAGAGAAAAACAATTAACCAAAAAAGACTTTAAAACTTTCTTGAATAATGGCATGGTACGTCTGTACCATGCCATTATTCAGGAAAAATCCAAATAGTTGCACAAACTATGGTAAGGCACCTGGCAGGTGCTTGCAGCTAATTTATATAGAAAAACCATTTCAGATACTATTACAGTAGTAAATCTGACTATAATCAACTCTGCGCGTGTAACAGAGTGGTTACAATCAGCCTTCTTCCCCACATTTTAAATAATGCCCAAGTTCGAATCTCATCAACAACAAGAGGAATTTTCTTTTTTGGAGGGCGTTTTCACTCTATGGCCGAGTTAGTCAGTCTAAAGCGTCAATAACAAAGTATTTTTTGTTTTATTTATAAAGGTAGAAAACATTTCAGATTTTTAATCATTGATTAACATCGATGGGGACGTTATTTTCTAGGAGAACCTGTGAAGTGCCCTGCTACTACTATCAAGTTTAGTCGTATTATCATAACAAGACCTGTTAAAATGGATGCAAAGTGCAATCCATCCTCAACCAACTGTATGATTTATATCACCCCCAGAGCCTGAAGACTTATCAGCTGCAAGTTGAACTTTTTGACATTAATTGCTATTGTAGTGTTTTTATTTATGCAGAGACGAAAAATGTTTTATGCTGTTCGAAGTTCTGTTCCAATGAAGTTCGTCATGGTCGAGAAATTTTTCTCTCGATAGTTGCCACCGTTGTACAATATCACTGTGGGAAAACCTTTATTAGAACCAAGATGGTCTTGGGCGATGGTTAAAGGCTTTTTATCCCATAAAACCGGAATTTTTTAATCCAGGAAACATGTATACCCAAACACTAAAAGACACGAAATTTATAGCGGAAGAGAACTTTGCAAATGTTAATTATCTGAACTGACCACTTCGGGTAATCGATTTTTTTGAATAAAAATTAGGAGTCGGTTTTAAAATGAAGCTTACATTCAGAGTTCACAGCCAGTAAGTCTGCATATCCACGATTGTAATTGTTAATAAACTGATAATGATTTTTCTTTCTGGACATTGTGTTACTACAAAACTGCTGCCATTGCAAATTCCTTCATTTTCTCAATTACATCAGTTTTGTAACCGAGTAGAGGTAGATTGTTTAGAACAAGCGAGGCCTCATTATATCGTAACCCAATTCTTGGATACTCAAGTTTCCTTTCCCTTTTTGCTTTATTTCCGGGATATAAAATCCTGGAAATTGAAATCTGTGAAAAGAAAAAAAAATGCCTTCGAACCAAGTCTGTCCACACAAATACTGTTGCAAACAAGCTCTCAAGAGAGCAAATTTCTGGTCCACTCACGAGTTTTAAGCAAACCTAATTTCGAACAACAAGGAACACTTTCATCTGTTCATAAATACATTACAGTGTAAACCAAAAAACTGCAGAAACTTTAGCTGGCAGCTAATCTTTCATCCTTCTCATTAGGTGAAAGCTAAAAGCATATTTTCAATTTGAATTAATCCTTACCAGTCACTTTGAATTTGAGCAGACAAAGGAGAGGTTTCGATATACATATATAAAATCCTCTTTTATTAAGGTGTACATCAAACAACTGCCGATTTAATATCAAATCACGAGGCACTTCTCTGTTGAAGACTCTTCATAATTACCACTTCTTACAGTCTACCAATCAACCCATCGCATTTAATCATGCATGCTTAACTCAGTAATTTAATCAATAAAGTGTGATGTGGGGGCACTATCAAAAGGCTCCTACGAAATCTCATTAAATTACCGCTCACTGGTGATTCTCTCAAAGAATGGCAGCCGCTAAAATCGATCATCTCTCGAGGCAACTTCATTGTACCTTTAATGATACATGCTTCCTATCGAGAACGCTTTAAATTTGATTTCAAATTACGCACTCCATCCATTTAGGCACTACAATAACTTACCGATAATTATTAAAGGTCTGTGTGTGGCTGCAGTCTTGTAAACAAGAATTTATTCTAACATTCGACGATCCATTACTTTTTTTTTCTGGAGTAGTGATTAAAACATTCTAAGCTTCCACATAGGAGACATAACTATTAGGTAATTTCTACTTTGGGTATTCTCAAGGGCTAGATTAATGTTCTTTGACGCCTTAAGCTAGATCAGTAAAAGTTTCCTTCCTTCATTTTTCAAATTAATGTTTCTAAATGGTTATTTTGGGATATAAAAATTTATCAATATACCATGTCACGTGTTTTTCTGGATGAAACTCTATAGTTTCAGAGGGGTTAAAAAAGTTCTTGCCCATCGAGGCCAATTAGAAACAGATCATTACTACTGTACTAGCTGGTAGGGTTCGATAAGAGTTGTATTGAAATAACAAAATGATTCCAGAGAGAGCTACTTTACAAGATGTTTTGTTTAGGTTTAACATTTATGGTCATTTATCAATATTATATTTAAGTTAAATCCTATTTAATAATAAGACTCGACCTCTTAAAGTCAAAATAATTCCGAAGTGGTCGTGATTAATCCACATCTTGAAGACTGGAAGTATATTGGAATATCTTAAATTTTCAGGGTATAAATTCGATTAAGTAGCGGAAAAATTTATTGAGAGCTTCATTCAATGCATTCTTGGCAAGGAACCTTCATGAAGCAGTGAGCAGGCTTTCGTAATGGAAAGAGTGATCGATATTAGGTTGCGCATGGTTATTCTACTGAAGGCAGTAGATTGTTGACTTGTAATAACGGTTTTGTTTTGCTCTGTTTACATCTTAGCGAGGCCCCTCGATTGTGTCGTTACCAATTACGATTAGATGCATTTTATTGATTAAAACGCACTAGTAGAGTTAAGAAATCAAGCTTAATCTAGTTTATCAATCTGGAACTATAAATTAAGGATGGGATTGGTTTATTAAAGTTCTAACTCAGCGTTCTGTATTGTAATATTGAAGAATTATTAATAGGTCTCAGGGTTCAGCAGCAAGTTTTAGTTCTTTAAGGTTACTGTGTTTAAAAATAAGTTAAAATTCAAACATAGCTCCCTTGGTAATACACTGGTGTGCAAAATTTAAGGACCAGGCAGGTTTTCACCTGTAGCTTCTCATAGGAGTGGCCTGGATATGGGAAAAACATACCAAAGGAACCTCGTGAGGTACAGAAATGAAGGAAACGACACCGACACAACGGAAACAAAACGGTACAGAGGGACTTTATTCAAAAATAACAACATAGCACTGGCTGCCTTGATACAGATGCATCACTGCCAAAGATGGAACAAGGGAAGAGGTAGTCCTCCGTAGGAGCTATGGCCACCCCCAATGTCGATGCAAGCTTTGCACCCCCTGTCCATACTTAGAACAATGTTGTTGATAAGTTCTTGCGGTAACATAGTCCATTCGTCTGTCAGCGCCATCTTCAGCTGGTGAAGATTTTCTGGTGGGTGTGGAGGTGCCGCTAGGCGTTTTCTCAGAGCGTCCCACATGTGTTCGATGGGATTTAGATCATGGAACGGGCAGACCAGTCCATATGAACAATGTACTCAGTGTCCAAAAGCATATCAACAGCTGCAGTGCGATGGGGTGTGGCGTTATCATCCATAAACATGAACTCGGGGCCAATGGCACTCGGAACAGACGCACATGGGGAAGGATTATCTCAGTACAGTACCGCCTTCCAGTATCTAGAGTTGTGTACGTCCATCCAAGATAACGCCTCCCCAGACGAGAACACCTCGACCGCCATATCGATCCCTTTCAGTGATGTTTGCGGGGTGATACCGTGTGCTAACCTCTCGCCAGATTAGCTGACGTCCAGAATCGGTGCTGAGACTGAATCTACTCTCATCAGTAAAGAGTACCTTAAGTAAAGATTTTGTGGTTGTAACCTTTAGAAATAGTGTTGGTCCTTAAGTTTTGCTCACCAGTGTATTAACTCAACGTTAATATTTGGACGGGACATAATCTCAAATTAGATTAAATTCTGATTGTAAAAGAAAAATTAACTAAATGCGAAGTAAATGCAAAGAATCCTCGATAATCATTGCATGGAAACAATTAGATTTTAGAGTTTCATTACACAGTACTAGTTTAATAAATTTTGGGGCCTGAAGCAAGGAAATCTGGGGGGCGTTTTGTTCCTTAAATGAGCATTTTTTTTTTTTTTTTGTGAAAGATCGAGTTTCGTTTCCCTGAATTGCAGTCTTTGAAAACGGATAATGGAGAAGCACATATGCATATGTTGAATTTCGAAGTAGATGGAATGTTTCAGTTGTTTTCAAGGTCCTTCTGTCAAGCAAAGACCCGTGATAAACTGACTAGTACTTTTCTTCAATAACGTTTGCTTTTATATGCGGTTGGATTGCTCAGTTTTCGGGATGAAAATCCCGTAAGACAGGAATAGAATGCAGGCTTTCTCCTCAATGGTTCTAATATTACTATTAGAAATAAAAGTAACTGATGATTTTAAATCACCAATTATTAAATATATAACAAAGTTATGAATAAATATAATTATGTTTTTGAATAGCCAACAATTATTGGTAATATTTTGTATTCTATGATTTTCAGAAGACCGATAAACGAAAAGCAGTTCAACTACTACTCACATTTATCCATACTTTCGATATTTTTTTGAATTGGAACTTTCATGTTTTTAAGAATAATTAACAGTATTCTGTTTAATAAAGAAACATCCAGAGCACATAATTAAGTTCTAAAAGTATTTAGGTAAATTATCTCGGAAATATTCAATTACCTGTATTGTCTTTTGCACCATACTACAAATAACTTTTTCTTTCTATAAATTTTCTGTTTCTGCTGCAGAAACCTTGTGATCTAAGAGTTTAACTATAATGATTAACAAATATTTTTATCGTGTTTTGTGGAATCACGTGCTTTTCGAACACAACGTGTGATACTGTGTACTTGAACACTGACTAATCGAATAGTCAAGGTGCAAGTACACAGTTTCACACTGACTATTCGACTAAAATCGAGTTTAATTCTTAAGATAATTGTTATTTTCCACTATAAAGTATTTCAATATCCATACAGGCATGGTCGAACACGAGACATAACCTATAAAGGTGTTAAAATTCTGCAGACTATTACAAAATAATATAACGTTTTGGTAATCATCAATTGGTCAACAGTATGGACTTTCATTTTTCGAATTCTATTTTTTATCTTTAAATAAAAGTCCTGGCACGCATTTTAGATAGGAAAACATTAAATCATTCAGAGTAAAAGCGTACGAAAAAAAAGAGAAATTATTCGTGTGCTGATAATAGCTGAATAGATAGAACACGTTATGATTGTAAGAATGTACCAGAACAAGATATGCTGAAGGGAAAGACATTCTTTTAAAGAATGTTTATCAGAGCTATTCTTTTTAATTCTTTCATAGAAAGGAAATGCCTCTAGCATGGAATTCATCAGCTTGCTGATGAATATTTAATGTTCCTTTTAATCCTCAGGAGATTGGAACATTAATATTCAGTATACAGGAAAGCAATCTTAGAGACAATACATTTGATTTGCTACTTAGTGCACCGATCTTATATTATAGAATAGAATAGAATAGAATCTTTAATTGCAGCAATGATAGACATACAATTAGTCCCGTCACGGCATGGTGGTGCCAGGGGTTAACAAAACATATTTACAAAAGAGATACACATGAGAAAAAAAGATAAATCAGATTATTAACAAAGCACAGTTTTACATTTTCAGTTCGACGAGGATACTCTTCCTGTATTTTTTATTATTGACCACTTCTTGGAGGTCCCCGTCGATGGCTTGCAGTGAGGGCAGCATTTGTTTTGGCAGGAATCTGTCGGTTAGTACTAGCCGGTTACGGTTTGCTAGCAGCTGTGCTGAAGACCGGAGATAAGGGGGAGGAATGCGCCAAGAGCAGTGATCCCAGAAGTTCGGCTCTGTAATTTTACCGGTGGCCATCTTGATGGTGAACAGCAGCCTTCTTTCTCCGATGTAGGACCGGAGCCTGCGTAGGTGAAGAGCTTCTGCTAACTGCGTTGATCTGAGAGCTGGGGAAAGGTGGAGTTTGCTGTTGGCCCATTTTAGAAGCCAGAATTCGGCAGAGAATATTCTTTTAATAACCGTGGCGAAGAAGTACTTCGCCACGGTTGCTTTGGTATTGCACTACTCTAAATAAAATGTACTGCTCAAGCGGAGAAGTACATTCCTTTTTATTTAAAGGGGGTACAACTACCCGGACCAGGATTTCGATTCATCTGAAGTTAATATGGTCGAACTCACAAGATCAAAATAAATTCAACCACATTTCAGCTCCAGGTTGACAAGTCTAACAAGACCTGGATTTGAATCTGATTGGAGTCTCATCGGTTGGCAACTGTGCCCTGTGAAGATTAATGGGACTCGGTGACGAGATATATCCACAATATGTGAGGTGAGAGATGGTGAAGCAAGTAAAGTAAAGCAGAAACATCACCTATTTCTTACTTAGTGGCCTAGTCACCTATTGTGAAGGCACTTCCCAACTTATTGCACCGTCACGTGTATTGTAGTGTATCTGAGTTCGAGTTCCTTCGATGACGTGAGGAATTTTATGGGCCTTTTTCACAATGTGGCTGTGTTAGCCGGTTTCAGGCGAAGGTAATATAGTTTTACTCCCGGAAAGTTAAGTTTTTGGTCCAGCAAACAGAAAATCGACCACAGATAGAACGTGGTCGATTTTCGTATCGTGGTCGATGATACGAGCTTCAAGAAGTTGAACTGGCCATCCCAGAGTTCTGATCTCAGTCATATTGAAAACATTTGGAATAAATTGAATTGTTGGATGAGTGTGAGGAGAGAATGTCCCACGGACACTAGAGGCTGTCATAAAGGCCGAAGTTTTCAGCGCACATTTATTAGTTTTCTTGTAAATAAAGTTTATTTATGGATAGGCAATGTCCGAATATTAATGATGAGGCAGTGTAACTCGTCATCGTGCTGCCAAGGTCCTCAAAATGCCTACCTGCCCGCCAATGAGACTTCAAAGTTGAACCCCGGGTGTGGATGGTGCCATACACTTTAAATAAAAAAAGCAATATACTTTTCCATTGGGCAGTGCTTTTCATTTAGAGTATTTCAATACAAAGGCAATATGAGATCGCTGCACTAATTACAAAACTCAGTTTGATCACAGCCATGTACAGAAAGAGGCTAATATGTACAATGACTTTATAGAGCTCTTATAGCTTGAGGCTTTTGCTCTGGGCTTACTTTTTAAAATTAAAAATAGCCTGAAATTAATGTTTGAAGTATCACTGTTTTAAAATATTCCATCAGATTTCCTTTAGAGGGGTAACATACTGATATTTTGTCTATTCCTCACAAAAAATCTCAGCATAGTCCGTGCTTATTAATAGTAGACTGTTTTTACAGGGAAGGAATACACTTAAATAGAAAGGGTACAAGGGTGCAAGCGGGGCAGTGTTAGGTGGGGTCAGAAAACACCTAGTTTGGGGGGCGATTCACAGAATAATAGATTAACAGTAGAGGTGAAAGTGATTCTTGCACTGCTTCTATTGGAATGAGCAGCATCCTGAAAAGCATGCTGGAGATTTCAAGAACTGCTGGGAGTCATCATGGAACACGTAAATACATGGGCTGTGTTAGGGTAACTAAGAGTAAGAACAGATGCATGTATACTTGTATGTACACCAATGCTAGAAGTATAGAAAATAAATTTGATGTGATGGTCAAGTCATCAAAAGGCAGATATTGTTGGGACATCAGGACATCAGAGGTGACCAATCCACAAATTCCATCATCAGAGATTGATTGGAATTTGTGGATTGGTCACTCACACACACTAGCAAGACCTTCGTGGATTTATTGGATGATTATTTTCTACAGCAGCATGTTCGAGAGGCAACCAGAGGGAGTAATTAATACTATTGATCTGATTATCAGAAGTGATTATTCATGCATTAAGAATCTGTAGATAATAATAATAATAATAAAATCTTTAATTGCAATGATAGACATACAATTAGTTCCCGTCACGGCATGGTGGTGCCAGGGGTTTACAAAACATGGAACCACTTGGTGCCAGTGATCTCAGTGTACTGATGTGGGATTTACTTAAAGATGGAACTACATTCACGGGTAAAGGGAGGGATTTTTTCTTTCGCAAAGGTGGCCACAGACTGTTTATAAATTGTACATGGTGGGACCAACGGACGAGACGATGTTAACATCAGCAAATTCTAAATGGAAAGCATTCAAGGAATTTATCTTGGAAGCTACTACTTTTTTCATACCAACTAAAAAATACTATCAATGCTTAGGCCTAAGTGGATGTCAAGTGAACTGTGAGACTTATGGCTGAGAAGAAAAATGCATGTAGTGAATAAAAATTACACTGATCAGTACGCAAAATGTTACGAAAACGAAAATATCCATTCTTAACCAATTTTATGCTGTTGAACACAAAAATCACATTAAAATTTGTCGATTAGCTCTTGTTTTCGAATTATAGTTGGGATCCCATATTAGCGAGTTACTCTACATTGTCCACTACGGCTCTCAGGAAAACATATGGCAACACTGCAGTTTCGGTACCACCAGGCTCTTATCATGTGGTCAGCAACTCTGGTCTCGCTCTGCATCACGTGATAAGTTGTGCTTCGAATGCGCCGTAAACTCGGTTCTAATAATCCTCGCATACGGCTATAAACTAGGTGATTTGTCCTCAGTTACCGGTTGTCCTCTATGAGATTCCTACTTTTTGCGCAGCATTTGTGTCGTGTAAGATTAATATGGCCCCTAATTGTGTGAATAGTCCGGATGACTTCAAGAAAGCGTCCCTTAACTCGAGCCATAAAAAAGGCCTACATTTTGTACTTTTGGTGTAAAGTAGGCGAACAGGACAAGAACTGGGCTCCACACATATGCTGCACTACCTGTTCATCAAAACAACGCGTGGGTGAATCGAAAAGGACGTCTTATGCCTTTCCCAGTGTCCATCATATGGAGGGAGCCAACAAATCACATCAGAATGTTACTTCTGTATGGCGCCTTCTATTAGAAAAGGGATGACAATGAAGAAGTGGACAGCGACGTACTACCCAAATATACCATCTGCAATTCGTCCCGTGCATCACGGTGAAGTGCTATATATTCCTGAACCACCCGACCGTTTTTCTGTACACTCTGGCGAAAATGAAGACATTGATGAACATCAACTTGATATACACGAAGTACGGCAGCAGTCTACATCAAGGTATTAACCATTTTGTACAAAATGTATCCTTCTGAACCACTTAAGATCACAGAAGGTGAGCTTAATGAACTCATCAGGGATCTCGAACTGCCGAATATTAAGCAAAGCTTTTGGCTTCGAGGCTGCAACAGTGGAATCTTCTAGATCATTCTGTGGAAGTGACAACATTTCGTACTCGAAATGTTTCGACTGATAAATTCGATCAAACAGAAGGTGAACTCAATATTTGTAAGGATGTTGATGGTCTAATGTCAGCAACGAACATGAGGCACGTTCCCGGAGGTTAGCCTTAAGGCTGTGTTATTACACAATGGAAATATGCTGCCTTCAATACATGTTGGGTATGCCGTCTACAAAAAAGAAACATACGCAAACATGGAGAACATCCTCTTAGGTGTACACTGTTAGAAGTATGTGTGGCAGATATGTGGTGATTTAAAGGTAATCGCCATTTTTTTAGGACTACAAAAGGGGTTACACTAAGGATTGTTGCTTTCTCTGAGTGGGACTATCGTGCCAAGGATATGCACTACGAGAGGGGGAGTTGGCCTCAACGAAAACATTAACACCTGGAATGAATAACGTAGCATTTGAACCTCTGGTAGATCCAAATAAAGTTTTGCTTACTATTCTACATCAAACTGGGGCTAATGAAAACTTTCATGAAGGCTTTGGAAGTGACCGGTCCTGCATTCACATACTTGCAAGAGAAATTCCCAAGACTTAGTACAGAGAAGGTTAAAGCAGGCATTTTCATTGGTCCATAAATAAGGCACCTTTTCAAAGATGAAAAGTTCGAATGTGCCTTTAGTGACAGTGAGAAATCAGCTCGGAAAGCCTTTCGAAATGTGTCGACTAGTTTTCTAGGTAAAGCAGGCAACTACAGGCAGCTGGTGGAAGATCTTATTACTTCTTACGAAAAACTTGGGCTGCAAAGTGTTATTGAATTTGCATTTTTGCATTCACACCTAGATTTCTTCCAGCCAAAGTGTGGTGCCATCAGCGACGAACATGGTGAGCGTTTCCATCAAGACATCGCAGCGATGGAACAAATATACAAAAGCAAATGGAGTGCTGCTATGTTAGCCGAATACTGTTGAATGTCTGCGCATGTAACACAGGGGTATCGTCACCGTCCTCCCCACACTGAGGGGAAAAGGCACGGGTTCGAATCCCGTCGATAACGCCAGGAAATTTAATAGGCTTTTTTCACTCATTGTCTGAGTTAGTCGGTCTTAGGCGTAGATAGCAAGGTTTTACCACCAGAAACTGGGGTTTTTCGTACAGCAAAACAAACAAATCGACCATAGAAAAAACGCAATTAACAGACATAAGACACACAGCACGGCAGATGAATTTAATATTTCGAGTGGCCTAAAAAAATAAAAATAGTTTGGATTATTGTTGGATGGTGAAAGGGATGCTCCCGAAGCTACAGGCGAAAGGCAAAAATGTCCCGTGTTTGATACAGGTATGTTTGTAGCTTAGTGACATAAAAAATACCTTCTATAAATATAGAAAAAAATACTTTTTTTCGAAAACAAGAGCCAATCTGCCATTTTAAGCACTATTTCTGTGTTTAGCACCCCAAAATCTATAAAGTAAACTTACTTGCATGCCCGTAATAAGATATGACCCAAAATTTGTTGTTTAGTGTTATCAGGGTGAACAGAAGCCTATGGTAGATATAAGTCAGTAAACAAGTCACAAACGAGGTCAGGCAAAGAAAGGCTGATTACAAGAAATCTCTTGCAAAGGATGCAAAGAAAAATAACAAGACTTCTTTACTTATATTAACTCTAGATGGAAAGGGATAAATCAGATTGGTCCACTTGATATCGACGGTTCGACTGTTGATGATCCTGTTCAGATAGCTGACAAACTGAATGAGTATTTTGCATTTACATTCACACGTGAGAAATTCTGTATGGAGATGGAGGCCAGAAGCGTATCAAACTAACAGGGAGCTAATTGATTTTGTAATAAGTGACACGAACAATTTTGGAGGAGAAATTGTTGATGTTAAACATAAGAAAGGCACCTGGGGTGGATGGGATCTATCCAGTTATATTAAAGGAGGCGGTAAAAGGAAGTAAGCAAACCCAAGCCATAATTATGAGAGCATCTTTGGACTCAGAGGAGATCCCCACGTACTGGAGATATGCAAATGTATCGCTAATTCACAAAGGAGGATCAGAGGGTGACACGAGTAAATCACAGACCTGTTAGTATAACTTCTATTCGGCAGGACATAATGTTAACACTACTTAAACTCTGGTTAAAGAAGCATTGAAAAATCATCTAGACAAGACTGCAGTAATAATTCAGACGCAGGATGGGTTTGTTAAGAGGAAGTTTGTCTGACCGATTTGATACTAGAATTTGGTCACAAAGGAACTGGATGCAAAAAAAAAAAAAAAAAAAAAATACCATATACTTGTATTCAGGAAAGCTTTTGATACTGTTGCACGTGGAAGACTGCTGCATAAATTGGAGCAGTATGGCATTAACGGCAAGTTGCTGCTATGGATAAAGGGATAGTTGAGTGGGAGAAGAAGAGAGAGATTGGTAAATCAATGGACACTGCCCTTCGTGGACTGATGTTTTTAGCATAATTCCCCAGAGTTCGATGTTTGACCCACTGTTGTTTTCTATATTTATCAATGTTATTATTGATGGAGCTATATCAGGCTTAATGCCCAAGTTTAAAGACGATACGACGTTGGCAGGGTTGTTAATGACACTAACGACATTATGCTACTGCAACAGGATCTAGAAAAGTTGGGCAGATTGGCTCAGAGGTGGCAACTGAGGGTTAACAGTGACAAATGCAAAATACTGCATATGAGTAGCAGTAACGCCAGAGTGACAGTTGATAATTACCGCATTACCAACTGTGCGGTAATGATGAAAAAGACATCGTGGTAATTGTGCAGACAGATATAAAGTTTTCTGAGCAATGCTGATAGGCTATCCGAACAGTTCATGGGGTGTTGTTAATGATATGTAGGAATTTTGGTAGCATGGATAAGGAGGTGATTATTCCTTTGTATAAGGCAACGGTCAGACCACACCTTGAGTACTGCATACAGGTCTGGAGGTCTCATTTTAGGAAGGACGTAGAGCTGCTGAAACGAGTACAGAGAAGGGCAACGAGATTGGTGAGGGAAACAAAAGGTTGCTGTTATCAAGAAAGGCTTAAGTTCTGTACATTTCAGCGTCTGGAGACTAGGCACCTTCGATGTGATCCGATTGAAGTGTGTATGGCTCTGAATGGTTTCAGCAGGATCAGCGCTGATGGGATTCTTCCTCTTGCTCAGATTACGCACCTGCGAGGGCACAAATTCAAACTGGAGATAGAGGTAGAATAGATGTGTAAGCTTCCATCTGTTGTTGTGTAAATTCATAGCTTAAAAAAATTCAAGGAGGAACTAGGCAAACATTTGGAGCGAATGGATTGGTGAAGTGGGAAGGGGTTTTTTGGTTGATGCTATATAATCATACTTTCTTGCATCATACGCCTCTGCTAATGCTAACATTAAAATACACTCCCGCCTAAAAGTTTGGAATCGCAGTCTATAACACTTTTCGTTAATTTTTTTTTATTAGCAATGATAATGAAACATTATCATTGCTATGATGATTCTGAATGATATGCTAAGATTTCAGAATCATGTGCTAAGATGATTCTGAAATAATCAATGAGTCCTACACTAACCTACTCGAATAACTTTTGTAAATATAAGTGTCATTACGAAATCACTGGAGCAATATGGCCTTAGTTGCCAATGCTCCTAAAAATCAAATAACAAACAAACAAACAACGAAATCACTGCAGAAATTGTAACATTGTACCAGTTCACTGTAACGACAAAAGACGTCAATCTAAAATAAACACAATAATACTAATTACAATAAATATACATATAGTAGTACATTGGTATCAGACAAATTCCCTTCACGGCAGAAAATGCCAGAGGAGTGACATAAAATGAAATATAAAAGACTCGTATATGTCGTTTTTCATTTTTCGACATGCTAATACAGAGTAATGAGGACAGGCACTCTCTGGGTGTTCAAATCCCAAGAGAAGTGGGCTTGCAAACGACTGTAATCCAACGAAGCGTTGAATGATTTAATGTGTGTGGACTAACGGATATTTCACACTTTTACATTAACCCAAATGAATCCGAGTAAACACAATAATTTTATAGCCTCATACGTCAGTAAATTAAATGGAAGTTTTTGTTAGACTACAATGACCAGCTAAGCAGTTCCAAAGATTGAATTTTGAAGGTTGTTCAAAGATTGTCTAACCAAAGTTCGAATAAATAAAGACAAATGAAACTTTATTCTAGTACAGTTCTACAAGTTTTGATGATGTTCATAAACATAAAGTTCATATTATCAAGTTATATACAAAATATTCAATGTATTATAAAGAACTGCCTTTAATGACAATTCCAAACACAAAAGTTGTTAGAACCTATAGCATTTGGGTTATTGTGCATTAGTTGTCAAGGATTTCCAGTCAGTAGGAGAAAGCCATTAGTTTATAAAAGGAAAACAGTGCGAGAAAGAGTTAAATCTTGGGGCTCACCATCATTAATTGAAAAGTTAGAGATCCAGTGAGGAATCGGAGAAAATAGCTAAGAAAACCATAAGAGGGGAGCTTGTTTAGAAAGAACTTTATACCAAACACGATCAGTAGCCTTGGAAATATCCACAAATGAACTACTTAAAATTTTATCAAATTTGTCCAAAGTTGTTGTTGTGGTATGGTTTAGAAGCATCAGCGACTAAATCCATATTGCTCCGTGTATATTGTCCGAGGTAGATTTTTTTCTGTTTGCTGGACGAAAAATCCGAGTTTCGGGAGAGACAAACCATGCTACCTTCGCTTGAGATTGAGCTACGTTGTGAAAAGGGCCCATAAAAATTCCTCCCTTCATCAACGGAACTCGAACTCAGGTCTTTTCCACCCGGCGTGGTGAGGACGGTTGTTCAAAGATGAGTTACATAACTCCCTATATGACCAGTCGATCGCCACTGACAGAATCCATATTGACGATGGTTGATCAGATGGAAGGTACCTAAATCGTTTAAGAGTGGCGATTGGTGGATTTCTCCAATACTTTGGAGCGAGCACAGCTGAGTGCAATGAAACGATAATTAAAAGGAAGGGATTTGTCACTTTTATTTTAGGTTTTGGCTGTATATGACAAGATTTCCAAGCAGAAAAAAACAATTCATAAGAAAGTATAAAAAAGGTAACAAAGAACAAGATTACAGGTTTAGAGAACAAATGGAGAGACACTCTCAGGATCTGCGCTTCGAAAGTTGCACAGAAAGACCACTGAAGACATTGAGTGTAGTCTTTGATATGATAGGTTTATCAAGTTCGCTGATACAAGAATTTGAAGAAAAGTAGAATGCTAGTAAGTTGACTATCTTCAGCTGTAGATGAAATTGAACCATCGAGTGTGGAACCACACAGGTGGAAGTATGAATCTACAGACGTTGTAGCTAATAGCTGTGATAGGACACCAGAATGCTCGATTACATTTAGACAAGAAGTTTTCTTCTCTCACTCTACATCAAAATAGAATTCAGATTGAACTTTTTTACAACTGTTGAGAGCTTTAGTTCGAGCAGAAAACGAAGCTGGATATTTGGAATCAGGCCAAACACGATATATTATGTTTATCTTGAACAGCTTTAGCGCATTATTACAAATTCAAGGTTTACATAGAGTTTTGAAATTTTCATATGGAATATAGGATTTCATCCCTGCAAATATAATTTCAATGATACGAGCTGAGAAAACATTGGGATAAGAAGGTGTAAAAACAAGATAAACAATAATCTATGCAAAGAAATGAAATCACGCAGGTAATGCCATTTTGCATTCTTGTAATTCAAAACGAGCTGAGAATAGTCGCTATTCAGAGGCTCCTTTGGATATGACATCATCACCAAGTTGTGATCTAATGAATGTTAGTGGTGCCTAGATGACCACTAACATTCATCGTGTACCTTACAGAGTTTGTTCAGGAAAAGATCCTGAGTGTTGGGTGTGTGATTAGGATTATTTCGTATATTGGTAGATAAATAAACAATGTGTATACAGTCCTTAATAATCTCAGAAGCCTCAATACCTTGAACAGCTGTGTCCGTGCAACTAAAAAATTGAATACAGATGGAATTGTAAACATTAAATCACCAAGGAAAATTACCTCATTGTTAGAAACGTTAGGTTGGTTGTTGTTCTATGGTTTTGGGTGCGTTAGTGACTTATGTTTCACCATGGGTCCGGGATAAAAAAAACAAAAATATGCTATTTGCGGCAAGAGACAGACTAACACTCAGCCACATTGTGAAAAAGTCCCATAAAAAATTCCTCCCCTCACTGACGGATTCGAATTCAGATTTTTTACTATGTTATCGCGAAATCCGTTGGATTGGATAAAGTCAAGTTTAAGAAAGGAAGTCAAACTTCCGAGTTCTTAGAACTGCAGGGAGAATTATAAAGGCGGCAGACCGAAAGATTTTAACCAAGAGGAAATTTCAAATTAGTAAACCTCCAGTAAGGAATATTAGGCCCTATATGCATAAATACCATCTCTGAATCGAAATAAATCACAGAGAGAATACTTAGGGCAACTGGGATTGGTTGAGTAGAATAAAATTAAGTAGGGCTTGCCAACTGTAGGCGGAAATATTCAGCACTGAGACCAGGTTTATTTGTGAAATGAATGAGGAAGTTTGTTGGAGGTTTAAATCGTTTGTAGATAAGTGTGTATTCATGACGCATTCTGTGAATAAAGTAGAGTGAAGAAAAGTGTTGTATGAATTAACATGAGTGCCTTCAAAACTGTTGACTTTACAAACGAGCTGCTTTCGCGTGTAGCCGAGTGGTCATAATAACTGTCCTCCTTCACCTGGTCTGCAAGCCCCTAGTTGAAATCCCGTATATAACGCGAGAAATTGTTATGGGCATTTTATCACAATATGTCTGAGTTAGTTTGTTTCAGGGGAGAGTTGCATGAAATTGGGTTTGTTCGCTTTAAACCACACTTCTGCTTGTTAGATTTTGCGAATCAGCAGCATTGGGTAACATGAATCGAAGAATAGTGGATATGGGTGGAAATGGCCTGAGTTTGAATACCGTCAATGACACAAAGAAATTTTATGAGCTTTTCGACAACATAACTGAGTTAGTTGGTTCCAGGCAAGGGGAGCAGGATTTTTCCTCTCGGAAATTCGGGTTTTTCATCCAGCAAACTGGCATGTCGATCATAGAATACACTTTTGGTACAAATATGTGTTCTAGTGAAGGAATGCTTTATGGCTTGTCAAAAGTGGCTGATACATTATTAAATCCGATAATGAAAATTTCAGTACTATACGAATTCAAAGAGTAATCGAACTGAATAAAATGCACCAATTTTATTTGAAAACGAACGTGTCGTGTAATTGAAACTGGAGAAAATATTGTGAACATTTAAAGAAACTTACAGAAATTAATGGAAATGACAAACAGGTTAAGCCACTTCAAGAACAAAAAGGAAAGGAAGATACTTTAAAAATCCCTAAACGTAAAAGACAGATGATCCGGCTGTCCGATCACGGTAGTATTGGATCAGAAACTGATCCAATACTAGCGTGATCACGCTTCTTATTTCTAAAACTGAAAAATTGCTTGTATGGATGCTATTTTGAATTAAACGAAGATTCGGAGCAGTACCACAATACTACTGAATGGACCAGAAGAAAACGATTTCCTGCAATGTTTTCAGGCATGGCAGAGAAGTTGGGATGCATGTATAAAGTCAGATGATAGCACTTTTAAGATTATCACAACCACTGAAGATTTAGTAATAATTCCTAGCAGAATAACTTTTGCTTTATTGTTAGACATCGTAATACAGTATATTCGAAGTAATGTATTCCTTCATTTCATTACGAATAGGTTTGCTTTGTTAACATGAAGATTATTGCTCTTAAAGTGGGACGATTATTGTCCTCGCAGACAGCACAGTGAATATAATCACTATTCTTCTCACATTGGGCAGAAATGGCCCGAATTTGAACCCAGTCAATGACACGACGAAATATTTTGAGATTTTCGACAATATAACTAAGTAGCTTGGTCCCAGACGAGAGTTGCAGGACTTTTCTCCCGTAAATTCGGGTTTTTCGTCCAGGAAACAGGAATGTCGATCATAGAATACACCAAATTTAAAGATAGAATTTACGGACTCCTCAGACTTAATTACTTTAGCTCTTAAAATACACAAACAGGATGATAACTCTTCTATCATTTTTCCGAAATGATGATAGTGTAGCTGAAAAGAGAATATAATTAATTTAGAGTGGAAAAAGTTTCTTTCCTAAAGATATCTGATAAAGGACTGTTAGAACGTCTGTACTATAATAGGCTCAACCGCTATCACCATACACTGACTAATGTTAATTCAACACAAACATGAACTTTAAGCTTCCTGACAAATGGGATCGCTTCCGTAGTGGGACTTAGCGTAAAAATTAATCTTACTGTTATTTAAAATATCATGCGAACTAGACAGGAATTTATACATTGCACAGAGATAGAACATACAGATGTTGATCCTCATGGCGAAAAGGAGAGGATTGCACTTCCGGTCACCCTCAGGCATGTAAACACGCCAGCCAGTCTTCCTCACACAATGTATATTGTCTAGTAGGGTTTTAAAAGCATCACAGACTAAGGCCATATTGCTCCTGTATATTGTCTATAAATTGCGCGTGTTCTGTAATAGATTTCTGTTTTCTGGATGAAAAACCCGAGTTTCCGGGAGAGAAACTATGCTGCCCTCGCCTGTGACCGACTAACTCAGCCACGTTGTGAAAAGGGCTAATTAAAAATTCCTCACGTCATCGACGGAACTCGAACTGAAGCCTTTTCCACACTCATCCGGTGTGGGGAGAACGGCGATACTACCAACTCAACCCCAGGGGCTCACAGATGTGAGCTGAATCTCTCTCTCTCTCTCTGTCTCTGTAATTCAGAAATTTTTTTTTTGGCTGGTGCAGCATAAGTCTCAGGCTTCCTTACACCATATAGCTAATAATAACTCTGCTATCCAAGAGGGCTCCGCACAATATCGTTGTTGTTGTTTGGTTTTTAGGAGCATTAGCAACTAAGGCCATATTGCTCCGGGGATATGCTGTGGTTATTCCCTGACCTTTCCGCATCCTCCGTATTTGGTGGTCACGGGCTCGAACCCCGGTCTAATCAAGAGGCGTGTGCTACGCACTGCTGCTCCTGCCCACCTGGCTACGGAGGCGCCCACACAATATCTCTCATATGATCCAAAGAGATATTTGAAAATACCGGCGACTGCCAACGCTACTCGCTTATTTAACATATTGGGCGCCTCCGTAGCCAGGTGGGCAGGAGCAGCAGTGCGTAGCACACGCTTCTTGATTAGACCGGGGTTCGAGCCCGTGACCACCAAATGCGGAAAGGTCAGGGAATGACCACCGCATATCTCCGAAGCAATATGGCCTTAGTTGCTAATGCTCCTCAAAAAAAAAAGCCAAAAAAATAACCCAAATAACTTAACATAATAATTTCCTCTTCCGGACTGTCTTTGAAGGATACTTATGTAATTCTGCTACAATTTCGCATAAAAATATTGTAGTCATTTTAGTCACAACTTTGCATGAAATCAGGAAACGTAGAATCGGTTAAAGGAACTATGCTCATGGCTTGTATTTATTCAATTTTTATACTGTATTTAGAGAATATTTACAAAAGCCAAAGAGGTATTTAATTATTTTTGTCATGTGTAATTATGGTGTTACACCATTATACAAGGTTCAGCTTATTTTATTGATCATTGTTTCCCAATTTTACCATTGTTTAATTAAAAGACCAAGACGATCTAAAACGCATACTGTGATATATTAAACCATACCAAAAATTTTTAGCACCTTCACGTTTGGAAAATCATAAATTATAAAGAATAGATCGGTTGCAGGCACCATTGACAGCACCACTCCACCATAGAACACTTTAGACCAGTTTTAGCAGCAGGTAAAAAATATGAGTTAATTTCATTTCATCCCAAAGATATTCGACCGGATTTACGTGTGGATTCTGGGCTGTCCAGACAAGTTACTAACTTGGTTTTCAGAAACATTTTTTTTTTTTTTTTGCATTGTTCGCCGTGGGATGGAATATTAGAGAACTCTATATGAAAGTGCCACATTGTGGGCACCACGGAATTTCTCAAGAGAGTACGTCCCAACATGGATTTTGGCCTTAAAAGCAACGATCCGAGTAGAATCACATTAAGCAGCCCTACACTATGACCACGCTTTCCGACTTTCACTGGCGCAATACATTAGGTGAAATTTTTCAGGAATAGTCAGAAGGATTTAACGAATTTACAGTAACTTTATAATTTTGCATATAAAGTTTAATTTAGCATTTAATGGATATCGCTAAAATATTTTTATAAGGATAGGACAAATACATTGCTGGAGTAAAACATATTTCAAAGAGGATGAAACTGAGTTTTAGCCAACGCTACATTGTCATCTAAAATCCAAAGAGGGACAATTGTCCCCTGCTTTCTTCCATCTTGTCTCTCCGGTTTTCTAACAAGAAGAAGAAAAGTTATCATAGTCTATATTGATATGAAATACTGCATGAAGTAGACCTGTTATAATTGAATAATTATTTTGGTGAAAGCGAATGGTTATTCTCCAGATTATGGGTACACCTCCGGAGGAAGTGACTTCTTTTGCTTTATTCCGTCCTGAATTTCTGGCGTAAACTAATCTTACCTTTTTTCACTAGCCAAAAATGAAAGTCTACCCCCACTTCTTTTGCTTGAATCCGTCCCATCTATCTTTTTCATCCGTACAATCTATCTTTTCAGACTGACACAAAAAAACAAAAACCGAATAATAAACTGTCACTATTTGAGTATACAATCAATCGTACCTCATAGGTTACTAATGTGAATTAATGGTGTTATTTCTGCGCCTGCCAAAGTCCCTTAAAGTTGGGAGTGATAGACAACTGAATTCTCATGTCGGGTGAGACATTCAGTCTATAACGATATTTAGATTTTGTTTTAAAAAAAAATAATAATCAATAAGTATAATTCAAAGTAGCCATTACAGAAATTATCCACGGATCCTTTGCGATGCTAGAAGTAGCTTGGGGGAGCTCATTGCTAAAATGTTCAAGATTATCCAAGCTCCTTGTTAAAAATATCTTAAATTCTTCTCTAGCGACCACGTTGTTGACAAGGTTGGGTAACCTTATTATTATTAGCCATATGGTGCAAGGAAGCCAGAAGCTTATGCTGCAACAGCCAAAAAAAAAAAAAAAAAAAAAATTCCCGAGTTACCGAGAGAGAGACAAAATTAGAAAGGAATCACAAAGAAAGAGAAGAATGATGATATCCAGTTCAGGACCCTGGGTGTGCCAAGCCCATATTCACCAGATGTGAGCTCCCGGGCTATGTGTCCTTGTTTAAAAATTGGAAAATTCGAAGGAACGTTGATTGGACTTCTTTTTTTTTTTTTTTTTTATCGTCAGCTCCCCCCCTTCCCGAGATTCGATACTGCCACATAACCAAGAACGGCTTACGAAAGTCACTGAAGATTAACTTTTAAATTTCGATTTAACTTTATCGCCTGTCATTTCGCTTATAAAATATACTAATTAACTATTCACTTCCACATGGATTTAAATTGCATCTATTTAGAAATCAATACCAATTTTGATGTGTTAATAAGCATCAGTTTAATGGAGAAAAATATTAGACAGACATGAACGTTAGATGAACGCAAAATACCATTTAATTATTCAAAATTATTTAGGCATTTTCAAACAGATCGCATTTTGCGTTGTTTACAATAATAAACATTGCATGCTGCCTAAATTCCAGTAGCAACATTCAGCTGAATTTAGTATTTTTTTTTTAAATGTGACGTTTAAATTATGAAAAATAATTTATCACATTTTATAATTATTTTCATAATTTGTCAGGTTATCAATCTTTAGTTACTCCTATCAATAATTTATCAAAATTTACTTTGTGATAAATACAGTTTTTACTTGTGATTTGATGTGAACAGTGTCTAATAATAAAAAAAAAAATACATTTTTTTTCAGGCAATCTGAAGATCGATAGGAGTAACTAATGCATATTTGTTTATTATATGTATTATATTACAAGTGCATTGCAAGTAAGATTAATTCGAAAAATAGAAATTTATTATCACTTAGAAAAACTTTCTTCTTTTCTTTGGCACTGGATAGCGTGTTGTAGGCCGATAGCAGCGCTATGTGAGCTTGTATGCAGACGTCGCCATCACCTAGAGTTTATCGATTAATACGGGCACTTACTGAAGTTGCCACCGTTATCCCAGCATGCATATGGCAAACCCGCAGATGTACATATGTGCTGGTGTGCGCTGGTACAGCAAATACACCGAAAAATTCCCTTTGTGGTGTTAAGTAATTTATAGCAGATGTGTGACAAATCATGTAAGTAATTTTTGCACAATTTGCTGAAGTAGTCTACTGTCACAATGAAAAAAACGGGAGGATTTTTCAAAGGAGTGTTCGATGGCTTACGATCTTCAAACCAACCATCTAAGGAAAAAACAGACGCAGTGGAGCAATCAGGGACCGGAGGCTTTGAAGCGGGGATAGATGCACACTGCTGGGTACAGCAAGAAACTCTTCGTCCTGAGCATTTTAAGGTAGCGAAGGTATGAAAATCAAATTTATTTAATTTTTTTACTTATATAGTCCCTTACGTTCCATTTGCATTCATGTCACGTGATTCTATGCTATGGTAGACTAAACAATCGAAACGAAAACTGCTTTTTTGTGAATTTATTTTATGATTTCTTAAACAAAATATGCTAAAGAAGAGGCTAATATAATACATGTTTATGGTATAGGTTCACAAATTTAAGCATGTTTTGAGATTGGCTTATGTTTTACGTATTTCGAGTGTTAAATATTTAGCCTGTAATTAAGTAGAATTCGGTTTACTTTTTATTATCAACCATTCTAAGTTTTCAAATGTTAAGATACCTTAGTAGTATATTTGATTAAATCTTACCTTCATTTTGCGCTATTTATATTACACGAATGTGATTTATATTTCGATAGAATTGTTTCGCTTATCTAATTAGGAGGTATAAAATATTAGAGTTCATTTTAAAGTAAACAAAAGATATTTCAGTCTAAACTGCACAGCTCGTTGGCAGCTGAATTCTAGAAAATAACTTTTCTTTAATTTCAATCACAGCGATAGCATAGGGATGGCATACGTGATCACTGGAAATAAAAAGAATATATATGTTTGTTAATCATTAGTCCCGAACTCCCATTATGTTTTTAAGTTCTTGCGTATAGTTTATTGCAAGATAAACTGTGTGACAGGGTCCTTATTTTTTTGATTAAGTAAATAATCTGTTTATTTATCAAGTGTAGAACATATTGCAGGAAATAATAAATTCCAAATCACAGTTAATGCCAAAGTATTACCATCTACTGGCAGATGCAAAACACTCAAAGGGTTGGAAGACTTATCTATTGACTTCACAGATTAATTGGTTGTCAGCTCACCTTTGGCATCGATAAGAACGTGGAAGCTATTAAGGACAGCTGCTACCAGAATTGAATACCCTTTTCCTCCTTCTGAATAGCCGCTTTCAGTTTCTTCTATAAACATTTGCACAGGGCTAAAGGTTAGAGCCCAGCTGTTTCGAAGGTAATTTGGTGTATTCGATTAATAATGATTTTTATATTGCTATATATACGCTTTCTCTATTTTTTGGACTGCACTGTATATAGATCTGTATTCATTTTTTCTCCCTCCAACCATGAAATGAAAGTTATTTTTAACAAGTATGGATATTGGGGTCCTGACTGAAGTTGATGAAATGTAATGAAGCAAGAAATTCATTTTCTACCTCCTTTCCCCTATTATTCTTTCTGTACGAAATCTTAGTGTGCTGTAGTGCCTCCTATTTATTTTATTTGTTTACTTGTTTGCTTTTGACCCTGACTTTTTTATTTAGTACAAGAATTTGTACAGTTATGAACACTTAAAATTATTTATTTACTACCAATAGAAGAACTCTTGTCAATTTAATAAGCTCGATTGGAAGGACGGCAATGCTTGTATCGCCAGGAGAGGTGATCATACACTATTGATTGCATTTCGGAACCATTTTATGTGGTGCGTCCATTATTGATCGTCCGGGGGTTCAATCTCGTCATTTTGCAGACTGGATTTCCTTAATAATTACGTTTAATTTTTCTCATGCAGATTTTGCTACCAGAGTCAAAACGGTGGCTGGTCATAACTGCTTTTAAAGCTGAACAAAATGAAAGTAGGAAGGTGTGCATTATTTCAAATTCTTCGGTGAGGTCTGGGTTCGATTCCTGTCGATGACTGGAGAATTTTCTCAAGTCCTCTTCACTTGATGCGGTAGTTAGCCGATCTCGAGCGGAGGAAGTAGAATTTGTGTGTTCCTCAAGGCTTTCATCCCGCACAACATGCAGATTAGCACGTGAACATAGTGTTATGGAGAAATATGAGCGAGAAGCTACGGTGCTTTTAAAGTAATCGATTTTGATGTGCTTATTTGAAGGCTGCTGAAGTGCTCGGAGGACATCTTGCTCGATCTTCGGAGACTGTTACTGGATAAGTCATAGTGAACCGTGCGAACTCTGATTAAGACCCATAGTCAAAGAAATAATTAGCAATGTATATCGATTCGAAATGATCTGATATGATTAATTGGTTATAATTTAAGTATCCACTTATCCAGTTCACTAAGGCAGAACGAATTCCACAAGTAGGGTTTTTTTTTCTTTGCAATCCAGTATATAAAGCAAATTGAATGCTTTGGAATCCATAAAAATTCCATCAACATGGATTCAGCAGTTTCATGTAACACGTAGTAGGATTGATTGAGTTAAGAATTCTTGGCGCACGAGCTACTGAGGATAAAATGCGCCTGGAAGGTTTTATGACAGTTTTGTTCTTATTCAAGTCTTAGGAAAGACGGGTAGTTTGTATACACGGATCCCTCATGGAAAATGATCCATGGAAATGAACTAGCTCAGTTAAAGAATCGAGAATTACCTTCCAAAATGTAGGTGATAGCGGGACCCTGGCCACAATTATTTTTAAATGCTTTATAGCCAAGCATATCATTATTATTAATGCGAAAAGTGACTAGTCTTTGCAAACGGGACTCAAAACGCCTGTTCCTTAGTTGTTAGAATTAAAATGCTAGCTCTACATGATTAAAACTCGTGGAGTTTTCTGAAGTGACATCTATTCATTTAAGATGTATTGAATCTAAACAACAGTTTAGTTTTCATTCTACTGTTACTGGCTTGCATAGCACTACACTGAGTCTACTTTTATTTAAGTACACTTACCCAATAGCGAGTCTATCCTCTGTTAGCCCTCAGAACAATATGGATTCAACGATATGTCAAAGCAGATGAATACTGCAGCCATGAAGGCTTATGCTTAATCGGAAACTATTTCCAGATTACCTGTGAAAATACAAATGTTGTTCAAGAGGGGCGCAATGTACACCACGAAACACTCCCCACATCATTACACAGCCACTACCAACTTGCATTTCGGTGGACTCTTGCTGTTTTCGCCACATCTGGTTCCAGCGCCGTGAAAAAGCAGGAATCAGGATTCGTTAAGCCACGCAATGCTCTTCTAATCCTTAACTGACAAGTGTTGGTGTTCTTGAGACCACTGTAACTGTATCTGCGTAGTTTTTATTTTATTTCACTTATTTTTTGATAGGAGTAGAATGCAATTAGGTCGTTGGCTGTGATATCCCATCCGTGACAAGGCATAATGAGTTACGCGTTCTAAAATGCCACTTTACCACAATTGTACTAGATTGTTATTTAACTGTCCGTAGCTTTTCTGTTACCCTACATAAATGACCTTTTAGACTTTGTTGACTGCTTTCCGGCCACAGGAGGATATCAGTTAGTTGGATATTATTTGGTTATTGGACAAACCTTGAGACAGTGGTACATGAAAACCCCGAGAGGGTTGTACTTTTCTAGATACATCTACGCGTCTGGCACGACGACACTCAGATTCGCTTAAATCTCACGTCTTGCACTGAATTGCATACATAAACTATCCCTATGCGTCTGTCCTCCTCCTCTGTATCGGATACTAAGAACACGTGATTCTGTTACTGAAGGAACGCTCCATTTCATGATAGATAAGGGTAGTTGTACCTAATAAAGTGACCACCCAGTAGGTAGAACGAGTGAAATATAGTTGGACTTCGACTAACCGTTTTCGTTGAATTCCTGCGTAAAATAAAATACAGCTATACATACCTGCTATACTTGTGATGAACCTCATTCCTTGGGGGGGGGGCACGTTATTTATATATATATAATAAAACTTATACATTAAAACCAGCGTCTTAATAGTGCATGAGGACGACAAATTTCGATTTGAAATTAGAGTTATGCGAAGAGTTCAAGAACGGTCAAAAAGGACGCATCGATAATCTGTGGAAGCATACATTCATAAGGTTATGTTTTCATATATGATCTTATACTGAGAACGAAACTGTTAATTAGTGCCAGAGGCTTCTGTGCTGTGGTTATCATTGGCAACCCTCCTGCTCTGTTGCATTGAAGCTGGATATTCATACGCGATCTATCCTCCCTCTGAACCAGATAAGAATGGCCTTTTCCGAAAACTGGCTGCCCTTACCTGTTACCCGATTTCTTTATTATTGCGTGACTTTGAGGGATAGGAAATCGTGTGCGACTTTTTTGGGGGGTCAGATTGTTTAATTGTGTAAATTACGAATGGTTCGATTCATAAATGGCGAATACTTGTTTGTTTAAAAAATATATATATTGTTTTCAAACTCAGTTATGATATTTAATTGTGATAACAGCACTAAAGCCTGAAATACGTCATTCTGGTTGGTGTATGTAGGCATGGAACAAAAAAAGTAGTCCCTCAGTATCATTTTGAAACTGAAGTTTTACAAAATGATACTGAAGTTTCTTGCTTGAAACTTCTGTGCTTGCTGTTTCGTGTGTTGTATATTCGGAAGCCCTCGTGAGTTTTATTTTATTACGACATGGCCCAGTTGTTCTCTCTGAGTGGGGGGTGTATAGTTTGAAAAGTCGCAGTATTTTATTCAGCAGGAAGAAAAACAATCATAATATACTCAAGTTTAAAGACAAAATATAGTGAGACCTTATGGCCTTAGTTTCCTTGGCGAAAATTCAAAAAACTATATATTTTAGGACTCTACGAGGTGGAATTACGGTAATCCTTCGGGGATAGTACGAACTATTTTTTTTTTTTTTTTTTTTTGTTTGTTTGTTGTTGGCTCATCGGCTTCTGTGGCCATAATGCACCTCCCAAGGTTTTTGCACTGCTCTGATCCAAACCCGAAGCGGGATTCGAACCCGCGACTTTTGGGTTAGTATGAACTAAGCCAGTTAATTATTATCTTTAGGGTTGATGATGAAAACTGCCTTAAATCACCAATTAATTCACCAACCGATCATCCAGTACAGTCATTGGAATCAGGAGAAAACATCGTTGCATCGCGACGTACACTCAGTGGCCAGTTTATTAGGCACTCCCTCCTTCATCCAAAGAATCAACCACATTGTCAGATGTTCGTACCAGGAATTATGATGCAGGAAGTCGGATGGTTCCATATGTCTGTGCGTGCATGCGCGCACGTAGTTATGCGAGAGAATAAGCCAAAAGTGCGACTTAGCTTTGAGCGCGGTATGATAGTAGGTACCAGAAGTGTCGATGCAAATATTACATATACAGGCATCTTTCTGGCACCTATTAGTATGCACTCACTCCAGTGGATGCGGGATTCTTTCCTGCTATGTGACGTCAGGTGACAAGATGTTGGCCCACCTTGTGGTTAGGTTACACTTAGATGGCCCACTTACCCGTGGTGTAGACGGAAACTGGGCAGGCATTCCCGGTGACGAAATGACCAGAAACAACTAAACTACACTTTCAATGCACAAACATAACATTGCGCACATTTCTGTCAGTTCTTTTCCACAGTTCTGTATTCATTACAAACTATCTCGATAGAGTTGAACATCGCATTGCTTTATGCCCACGTTTTATCTATTCTGGTTACGGGTTTGTTTGTACACTGGCCTACTTAGTCATCGGAGCTTAATATGATTGAGCACTTGTGAGATGAGGTTCTGGAGCTGCCACAAATAAGATACTATGCATGTCTACATGTCATGATATGTAACTGCGTAGACTGGGTTTTCATCCACAGCAGTGTCTGGGATGTATCAAAAAACGTCCAACAATCATGAAGCATCTTGCCAACGACAGCTTATTGATTAGAGAAGCTGAATGCTGATGGAAAGAACCGTGCAGTCTAATAGACGGGCCAAAACTGGTCAAATTACAGCTCAATACAGCAGTGCTGTGCAGAGGAGTGCATCTGGATGAAAAATGCAGTGTACTCTAGGATTTGGCATAGCAGGAGACAATCCGGCGTGGTTATCAGCCACTATGCCTAACCGAAATTCTTTACACCTAAAAACAAGGGTACAGTGGACACAGGAATACAAACATTGGACATTTGAGAAGTGGTAAAAGGTTGCCTGTTCAAATGAATCCCTTTTTCAGTTTTCTCCTGAAGGCAGAGACAGGGTTTGGCAACAACAGCGTGAATCAGTGGAGCTATGGAACATTTTCTTGGCTAATGTTGGGTTCCTTTGGATCATCGTTTGAATGCGACAGGCTATTTGAATATTATTGTCAACAGTGCATTCCTTTATGCTCACGTTTTATCTATTCTCGTTATGGGTTTGTTTGTTCACTGACCTACTCAGTTATTGGATCTTAATCGGATTGAGCATTTATGAGACGAGGTGAAACGAACTGCTCGCGGGAGAGTTTCCCCGTCGTTCAATCTGAGTTCATCTCAGTGTACTCGCTATTAGGTGTATGTACCTGATAAAGTGGCCACTGGGTGTATGCGCAAATATTTGTAAGGAGGAATATGGTTTCCTTAGCCTGTGTGGTAATAACGTTGTCCGTGGGTTTATGTTGCCAAACGAATGAAATCACGTTGACAGTTTGTTTATTTACTTTAGCAGAAAGAGCATTTCAGCAATCAGATTTTATGAGAATTCTTTAAAATTTAATGGCATATGTATTTAGGAGGGGTGTATTCATATAAGAATTTCTTACATGAACTTTTTTAGTTAAAAAAAAATAACTAGACTTTCTTTCAAATCCGTCTTCTGAGAAGGTGCCTCTGAATCTTCTCTAAAATCCTGGGCTCTAACCATTAAAAGAACAGCGAAGTTAATTAGTGGTTTCGGTACCACTAAGGTTCAATTTATGCCACCTTTTTACTGATATTTCTGTCGGGTTTCCTCCAGCTTCACGTAAATCACTTATAGTTATAATACCTGTTGGTTGAGTGCGTTTTCTTTTTTTTTTCCTCTTCAAGAAACTAGTGTTTCATCGCAACAAAACAGTCAAACCAAGAATAAAATACACAATTAACAGACACAAATTATACTTATGCCTCATGGTTGCTTACTCACGGTCTTGGTTGCTTACTCACGGTCTTCGCGAGTATCATAGTGCATTCAAGTACCTTCCTTCCCCTCAACTGGTGGAAAAGGTCCAGGTCCAAATTCCGTTAATGTCGCTAGGAATTGTTATGGGCTTTTGTCAGTGTGGCTGAGTTAGTCGTTCTCAGGCGAGGGTTGGATTTTTTTTCTCATGGAAACTCGGATTTTGGTCCAGCAAACAGGCAAATCGACCACAGAACACACGCAATTTAGAACATAAATATATAGCACAATATGGTCTAAGTCTTTGTTGGGCCTGAGAGCCAACTACAAGCTTAAGCGCAAGTTCTAACTGAACAAACAACACTCGAAATTCTGCACATCGTTAGATTTACATGTGTACCATTAGGTTTGTTGGATTGGGTTGGTATATCGTGCATTTTATGCTTTAGTTTTTGTGATATGAAAATCGAGTTTCTGGGTTGAAAAAAGCTCCTAAGTTCCTCATATGAAATGAGAATTCCAACTCGGTCATTATAACTACGGTTTGGAAGAACAGCGATCTGAAATTGTTGTTTGCGGTAGTCCTTATTTATATGAAATGAATGTATGAAAATCTTTTTAATTTTAGGTTTTTTTTTTTTTTTTTTTTTCAAACATAATAGAAATTAAATTCAGAGCTTTGGAAATTAAAGAGCATTCTTAATTCATACAGTTTTAACAACTGTCAAGGTATTAATTTCGCGAACTCGCCGAATCTAATTTCACTAATATCTGGGTATACTTGCGGGAACAACATGTAATATTGTTGACATGCACATCGGAAGCTTAATGGCAAATAGGAACACACGTTATCGTATGCAGTGTCACTGGTTTTACTCCAATTGGCAGACTTCAACGTCTATTATAATGCAATTCATTGTGACTTATGTTAAAAGTGTAATTTCTTTGGAGGTTGTTTCCATTAGAAATAACTACCAATTAATACTCTGTTCTGTCTCAGGCGAGTGTGAAATAGTTTTTCGTCCAGCAAACAGAAAATCGACCACAGAATACAGCAATTTATAGACAATGTATACGGAGTAATATGGCCTTAGTCGCTGATGCCCCTAAAACCTTATTCCAACAACAGCACGCTGTTACACCACGATTATTAGCTTTGTTAACTGCATCATTTTGCGGAAGTTCTGCCAGTACATTGATCACGTGACTACATATCAGGCGGATTGTTTTTTCCCAAGTGTAACCGGCCTTTTATCTCGTTTTGTTTCCCCCATGGAATCAAGCACTTCGATTATTTTTTTTTAATGTTGATTACCTCAAGTATGGAGTTTGAAAGGAAATCTTTTAACTCAGTTCCCCCTGAATTACATAATGCGATTGCTTATGGCTGGTGGAGAAACGACTCTCGATTTTTCCATAAATAAAGCTGATTCTGAACAAATGGGCCAGGTGGGCTTACTGTTCATTTCGAATTGCAGTATTAACAGCCTTCATTTTCTGCTAGCGTTAGCATGGTGAAGTGTAGTTGATCAAAGCTGGAGCCAAACAAAATCTTTTGTACTAAAGCTAAAAAAAACTTTGTGCTAAAACTAATAAAGATGGCCAGATTATTCTAGAAGGACCTGCGTCAGGATTTCGATAATGGAGCCATTTAAATTCAAGCACGAAAGATCTTATCAGCAAATAGGTTAGTAAGAACCGTTATTTCCCAGTAGGTTGACCCTCACATGATTTCAGTTATAGGACTCGTTAAGCTGGGAATGCTTTGTAATATTGACGAGAACCGTGAAAAAGACCTGAAAGAATGGCATCATGGACGATTCTTGTTCCGTTTGGAAGAATTTATAGTCTGCCTAGGCGTTAAATGAACTGTAGGAAATGAATCCATCATGTTAGTAGCATGATAATGATCTTTCCAAGTGCTATTACGGTCTTATCGTAGGAAGCATTACAGTTGCTTTCACTTACCTTGAAATGGAACTAGCAATAATTTAGAGGTTACATACTCAACAGCAGTTCATTATCAGAAGGAAAATACGCTGTACATCACATTTATCAGTACATATACTTGTCCGTTGTACTATGATTTTGATAAATGTGTGGCATTCAAAGCAGCATGCATGAGACATTTTGAAAAGACCATTCCATTTATCTTTTGGAAAATGTCGTTTATCGAGTTGAATTTGATAACTTTTATGGACGCTATCATACTCGTACTATTAATACGCCATCCATAAGAGTGGCAGTGATTTCGGGTACTTGAGGATATATTTTAAATAGAAGCTTAGGAAACGACATTTACTAGAAAACATGAGTACAAGTCCCGATCAAATTAAACACCACATAGTTTTAATTGTTTTATGGGGTTGATGATTACGTTTCTACATAATCACCACCTCTGTTTAAAGCACTTTTTTTCCACTGTAAAACTAGTGCATCAAAACTTTTCACAAAGAAATCTCGGTCAAGGGCCTGTAATAGGACAGTGACCAAATATTACATCGTCAAGCACAAACGGTAGACCCAACTCTGGAACAATTATTGGGTCTGCCTGTGTGTGGAGCATTATCCTTGACTCTTCCCTGATTTTCTTTTGACAAACAGCTTCCACTCCTTTTATTCAATCTGCTGCAGTAACAACTTTCTTTGATGGAACGTTTGAATTATTTTTCTCTTGTTGGCTTCCTTCCAGGGTGTCCACTTCTTGATTAGTGTGACATGGATTCGGGTATCATCACCGATCGGTTGTCGAACCGAGTCCATCCTGTCCATCGAGTATCGGAGATGATGCTCTGAAGAGTCCCACACGCATGGTTTTTTTTTTGTTGCTGAAGTATTTGTTTTGGCACCCATAGTGATGACACCCTCTGTATTCAAGGATATTATGGATTATTTGACGGAGTCTTGAAGAAATGTTCAACTTTCTGCAACCTGCTGACCTTTCAGGCGTCCTCGCAGAAAAGGGCGTCATGTGTCTTTTGGAGCGTACTTCATCGTTCAGACCAACACTTCCAAATTTTTATGCTGTGCGCTACGCAGTAGTGTTTTTCCTATTCATAATGTGTGCTTCATACTTGTAAATAATCTCTTGTTGAATCTGTTGCCCTTTGTATGCAAAAAACGAATCTCTCCTCTGTTTGTACAACTCTCCAGTCTTGGGTTCAATATTATGGATGCATGTGCAGACGTAGCGTAGTCTTTTTCTCGCTGTTCACGTACTGTTGTTACTTCTCTTATTACTTTGTTTTTTCACCACGTGACGGGTGCTGGTATCAAGTAGATGAGGTGTGTGGTTGTGTCCGGTTATTATTAGTGTTGGTCGAGGAACTCGCTGACTATCCTACAGGTATTTAGGACCATGGTTTTCAGGAGTTCCATGTAAGTGTTCTCTGGGATGCCTTTTTCTGATGAGCTCTTTGGCACTATACCGGTGATTGACGGTGATCAGAATGGTCATTACTCGTTACATATGCCACATTTCTTTGACTTCCTGTCTTAGGTCGGTGTAGTTCCTGATCTTTTTCTCGTAAGTTTTCTGAAGGTTGCTGGTGTTCAGCACCGCTGTGTCGATCAGGTAAGTATCCATTTACTTTTTTTTTTTTGTTATATATTATTAATGGCATGCAGTGTTCCTGGTGCGTGTTTAGCATTTACTTGTTTATAGTTATTATTATATTATTTCTCCCTCATAGGAGGTTCCACCCCATGATGAATACTGGTACCAAGTACAAAGGGTGGTTGTTATGTCTAGAGTAAATGGTCGAAGAACTGTCCTAGAGGTGTTCAAGAATACGACTTTCCTGTTATGTGTTCTCTTGGAGACCTATTGCTGCTGTTTGTTGTTGTTTTTTGGAGCATTAGCAACTAAGGCCATATTGCTCCTGGATATGCGGTGGTCATTCTCTGAACCTTTCCGCATCCTCCGCATTTGGTGGTGACGGGCTCGAACTCCGGTCTAATCAAGAAGCGTGTGCTACGCACTGCTGCTGCTCCTTCACACCTGGCTACGGAGGCGCCTCTACTGCTGCTAGGCTGTTATGTAGAGTCTTTGGCACCGTACCGGTTGACGCGATGATCGGGCTGGTCGTTACTTGTTGCATATGCTACAGTTCTTCGATTTCCTGTTTTAGGTCCGTGTACTTCCTGATTTTTACCTCATGGATTTTCTGGAGGTTGCCAGTGTTGGGCACCGCTATGTCATTCAGATTGGTAGCCTTTTCCTTCTTGTCGACAAGGGTTGTGTCCGGTCCAGTTTGCGGGATTGTCTTGTCCATTGTTATGGCTCGGTCCCAGTACAGCTTATGGGTTGGGGTCTCTAGTACGACTTGGGGGTTCATACTTGTAATACGGTCATTTTCTTTGATCAACTGGCATTTTTCTCGCTAGCTTGTGATGTATTATCCTGGCTACCTGGTGTCTACGAGTGTACTCTGTCTGGGTGGTTACCTTGCATCCTGCAGTGATGTGTTGGATCGTTTCTGAGGCCAGGTGGCATCGCCGACATGTATCATCTGACACTCCAGGCTCCTTGGCAATGTATTTTCTGTAGTTCCTGGTGCTGATTACCTGGTCTTGGATGGCATGCATGAATAATCCGCTAGGGGGATGATTGTGTCCGGCTGTCTGTATGATATGCTCCGTAAACTTTTCTTGTTTTGTGTGTTTTTTATTTAAAGTATTAAGTTCCTATTAGTGCCACCACATAAGGATAGGCCCTTGGACTGCCAGGTGCAAGTACTGTATTATTTGAACGGACAACAGATAAGTATTAAATGAATTTCTGCATGTTCAGTCCGCTACTCCATACAAGCGCTTTCAGCCATTATCTTGTAGTTCAACTTATACATGTGTCCAACAGACACTTGACCTTGACCAGGCATTAGAGTTTTGCCTAGCCGCTCTGTTCTTCCCTCCCTACTTAGTCCCCTGCTCCCTGTGGATTTCACTGCAGGGCAACTAAGGCGACCGGCTGGTCACAGTGCCTATTGCTTGCTAAACCACAACTGTGGTGATATTAAATTATCTAGTAAAACTACAGTAACTGAATTCAATATGACAAATACTACCTCCTGTCAAAATTCTAACGTCTGCACCATCTGTGGGACCAGCTCTGACCCCATTGTCCAATGTATTGAGTGCAAACAATTAATATGCAATGACTGTACACATTCTGACCTGAAAAAATTAAATAAAAGTCGGCGGAAATCATTCTGTTGTGATAGATGTCGACTCAGAAATTCTCAGAAAAGCCCTATAACTGTTGCAACGCCAAACAGCACGGAACCTGAGTCACTTTCCTCCTCTTCGGCTAACAAAGTTGAAATGCCGTACTCTAGTACATTTGAGACAAATATCATGCCAATAACTAGAAATACCGACTCTGAATCGTGCATGGATGAAGCCTCTAATCCTTCTTTGTTGTCGCATCAAATCTCAGATGCATCAACTCAAACACATATATCTGTGCTGTCAGCAGATCTCAGCGCTAACTCCTTCCCTACGGAAACTCTGAATCCAACCTTTGGTATTCTGCAATCAACTGAATTCCAGGAACTACTCTTTAACACTATGCAGAAAATCCTCATTCAAACTCATCTAATCAGCGCACCTCATACTGCAAACTCTGAAATTCTCCTGGATTCTAATACACTCAATGAAGGAAACAGCGAGCTATACACGGAGATTTGTGGTATAAAAACAATATTAGCTAATCAACAGGCTGAAATTTCTGACATTAACGCCCAAATTAAAAATCTCACATCAGTTATGTCTTGCCACTTAAGGGAAGCTAGGAAGAATTCTGAACCTACTCTCGACACCAATGGGCTCAAAGTGAATACGAATTCTTCATTAACTGACGATGCCCTCAGTACTGAGACCAGATCTTCACCTTCCACCGGCCTCAATACTTCTACTGCTGCAAATATTAATTTGCCCAAGCCTGCTAACATTCATGATTCAAGTCATTCAACTGAGCAATTTATTGCCAAACAGACTCTGTTAGATGATTCTTCTGATGTAAATAGAACCACTCCTCCCACCTACTCTCCTCTGCGGAACAGTTCTGTCTGTACTTCTATTTCACAAGCTCAGAGTCACCAAGCGGAATCCTCTTCAACATCAGTTAAGGCAACATATGCAAAAATAACTGCTGCCACATCTAATGAGGTCTGCAAACCTGTCTGTAGATCTGCCGCCACAGTGAGTAAACCTGTTTCTGATTGCCAGTCTCAAATATCGCACCAAAGATCAAAACAGAACAAACCGTCAGAAAATATTAAAGCATCTATATCTCAAGGTACTTTCTCCAAGCTTCCAGCCATAACTCATCAAACACAGAATGTAACTACTGCAGAAAAATCTCAGTTACTCAAACACAAGTATAATATCACAATTATTCCCACAAAAGAGCGAATTTTTCTTTCTAGACTTGGACCCTCCACTAAATCTGAAGATCTTATCAACCTAATTAAAGAAGAATATGGTTTCGGAGTAGATGTCCGTTCTCTGAAGACACGATGTCCCGCCTACTCATCTTTTATAATAACATGCCTTCCATCACAAACAGAAAAAGTGTTGAATCTAAGATCCCTTTTATCAGGGGCTCTAGTAAAACGCTTCACGGACAGACCATCAAGGGAGTCCAAAATCTCCTCTCCACCGGCATAGCAATCAGATACCCTGCTATCTACACATACTACGTTCTCCTCTCGTCATAGAATCCCCAGATCCCAACTGTTCAGTGTTTACCTTCAGAATTGCAGGAGTATAATTAGCAACCTAAACCACTTCAGAGCAATCCAAGGCTCACATATTTACGACATTTACCTGCTCACTGAAACCTGGCTCTCCATTGATATTGATGATCAGGAGATTATAGATGGACAATATACAATCCATAGAAAGGACAGAGGATCTCGTGGAGGCGGAGTAGCTATTATACATTCTAACCATATACTCTGTGAAACTGCATCAAATTTCACAAATATTGAATCAGTATACTGCCTTCTTCATCTTGGCAAGTTAAAGGTTTTAATAGTATTGCTTTATTTTCCACCTCCTTTAACTAATATAGACCTCCAGTACTTAGAAAGCTCGCTGGAATCAATCTTCCCACTAATTCAATCTGCCGACATAGCAATGGTTTTGGGTGACTTTAACTGTCAAATGGCCAATTTAGAATCTTCTTCTCCATCACTGCAGACTAGGGCTCTCTTTAATATGCTTCACAGCTATGGTCTGGAACAAATTTGCAACTTTCCAACCAGAGAAAATGCCTACCTCGACCTAATATTTTCCTCTACTCATATAGATGTTCACACCGACAACCCCATATTTCACTCGGATCATTCACCAATTACTTTTGACATCACAGTGACTTCTCATAACTTCAAATGCAGCTCCCGTACTCCTCGATTCAATTTCAGAAAGGCTGACTGGCCTCTGCTCAACCTAGCTCTAAGAAACGTAGACAAGCAGCTCGCTGACGCTATGGATGACATCGATGTGCTCACCAACAACCTGATTAACTGTGTCCATTCAGTTATATCTGACATTGTTCCTCAATCCCATCTTACCGCACGCTCTACCTACCCGCACTGGTATAATAGTGAACTAATACGTAAAATTAAATCCAAAGAATTCTACAGAAACAAATATAAGCAAACAGGTGACAGTCAATACTATGAAATATTCAGCCAACTCCGCAAAGAAGTGAAAACTCTCATATTAAACTCCTACAACATGTATACAGAGTCAGTTCAGGATAGTCTGCTTACTCACAGAGATATCAAACCATTCTGGAATTTCATGAAGCATAAGAACATAACCAGTAGAAAGTTACAACTCCGAAACGCAGATGGAATTCTCTTATCTGACGAATTCAGTATTGCTCAAGAGTTTGCCAAACACTTTTCTAGAATTCAAACAAATGATACATTGAGACCTGCCTCATTTCCTGACTTCACACCTGTTAAAGATGATATCCTCATTAACCTCTTTATCACTGATGAAGATTTAAACTCGGCATTAAAAAGCATGAAAAATGACTATACTAGAGGCCCAGATAACATTCCAGGCCTATTTTGGAAAAGGACTGTCACTACATTGAAACCCCTCATACTGCGGATCTTCAACTTGTCTCTCAGGCTGGGGAAGTATCCTAAGCACTTTAAGCAGGTCAATATAGTTCCTATTTTCAAAAAAGGTGATAAAAATGACGTATCTGATTACAGACCCATAACCTTGCAAAACAGCCTGGCTAAACTCTTCGACACAGCAGTGCACAAACATCTCTTCGAATTCTTCAAGCCTTTTATCGATCAGAATCAACATGGTTTCTGCAGTGGCAAGTCAGTAGTCACAAATTTACTTCCTTTCTGGCAATACACCTCTGAAGCTCTTGATAACCACCTGCAAGTTGATGCAGTCTACACAGACATATCTAAGGCATTTGATAAAGTCCCGCACGAACAACTTCTGGAAAAACTTAAGCTATATGGCATCCGTGACCCTTTGCTCTCATGGCTACGCAGCTATATTACGCATCGTTCCTTGAGCGTTATCATCGATCAAGTGAACTCAGACTGTTTTATACCACTAAGCGGAGTACCACAAGGCTCTCCCTTAGGTCCTCTTCTCTTCATTGTTTTCGTAAATGATCTTCCTTCTTTCATCTACACCTCCAATGTTCAAGTTGCTCTCTATGCAGATGATCTTAAGATCTACTCAGCAGTGAAGGAGACTACCGATTCTCAACAACTTCAACGTGCTCTCAATAAATTCTCTCTGTGGCTATCTCTGAATGGCTTGTCTGCTAACCCCTCGAAGTGCAAAGTTATCTCTTTCTCATCTTGCAGATCTCCACAACTAATGAATACGGAGTATAGTATTAACTCTGTGATCATCGAAAGGTGTGACCAAGTTAACGACTTAGGGATTCTCTTTTCCAGCAGTGCTAAATTCGATGCCCATGTCCTTAAAATCACCAGCAAAGCATTCAAAACACTGGGATTCATCAAACGGAACACACACAAGTTCAAAAACTACAGATATGCGGTTATCCTTTATAAAACTATTGTTCTGCCAATCCTTGAATTCAGTTCACCCATCTGGAATCCTCACACAAAGACTTTAACTAACAAAATTGAAGCAGTCCAAAAAAACTTTATCCGTTACCTTACGTACCGCAATCCTCTATTCTATCACTCAGTGTATTATGAATCGCTGTGTGATTACTTTCATCTAAGGCCTCTGTGCACTAGAAGAGTTACTGCTGACATCGCCTTCGTAGCCAAAGCAATCACTGGAATTTATGAAGCATCTGATATCCTGAGTAAAATAAACTTCAATGCTCCCTGTAGACAAGTCAGGAACCTTACACCGTTTCGCCTTGACTCTGCCAACACGGACTTAATGAAGTTCAGTCCACTGAACAGAATCAGCAAATCAGCAAATGACTCTCGCATTGACTTCTTTGACAACTCCCAATCACTGATGAACTCCATCCACAAGTTTGCCTCTTCACTTAAACTGCAAAGTGACTAGCTCACATCTAATTATTGTAGTTTATTATTATTTGTTATATTATTTTTCTATTCTCTAACGGATTAATTATTACTTGTTTTACCGGTAACTTAACTTAATACAATCCTCTTTTGTACATATGCTTTTATTGTTTGAATCTATATCAATGTTTATCGTCCTGTAGGATTTCACATTATTGTTATTATGTTTATTGATCTGATCTCAGATACACTGTTAATGGCTACCTGTTGTGTATCTTTTTATTAATAAAATAAAAATAAAAAAAATAAAATAAAATAAAATCCTTTAGTCTCGAAGAAGAGCATCCCGCTCGTAAGCCATACATTGGAAGCCATTTTATCTATCTGGTTTTAATGGAGATCATTGTAGTGTCTGCCATGGAGTGTCTTCTTTGCCCATCTTTCTAGCTTCGTTTATTCCGCCTGAGCAGGAGGGGACTCCTTGCTTATTTTGAGTGGAGTATGCCGCTTGTCTATCTTTCTTATGGCCTGGTACAGTGCTGCTAAGTTTTTCTGGAAGTAATCCTTCAGATTAGCTGTCGCTGGCTTCTGTTGCCCGATGAGATCTATCAGGTCTCTTCCTCCTTCTTTCAGAGCTATTGTCAGTCTCTCCATGATTATTATTATTATTAGTGGTAAACGATGAAAGAAACAAGCATATACGGCATCAGCCAAAAATAATAAAAAAAAACACTCCATTTTTCTGTCCATCTGTAACATTTCATCTCGTTCTTCCTTGAATTTATTCAAACTACCCACAAGCACAACACTAGATGGGAGATTGTTCCAACGACCAACCACTCTCTCGCTTGCGGAAAAGTTACCCACAACCAACATGGAACCGTCGTTCCTCAATTTGAATTTATGTACCTGATATGTGGTTTGAGTAAGTGGAAGATTTCTATCCGCACTCAGGCGCCTCCGTAGCCAGTTGGGCCTGAGCGGCAGTGCTCAGCACACGCTTCTTGATTAGATCGTGGTTCGAGCCCGTGACCACCAAATACGGTGGACGCGAAAGGGTCAGGGAATGACCACCGGATATCCCCGGAGCAATATGGTCTTAGTTGCTAATACTCCTAAAATCCAAATAACAACAACATCTATCTGCATTCAGCTTACTCAATCCATGCAAGGTCTTAAACACCACCGTCAGATCTCCTTGCAGGTGCTTAGTCTCTATACGCTGCAGTTTTCATTTTGAATAGGTATTTTGCATCTATATTCGCACAGGAAAAGTTCTTTAGGGAAGGTAAATGCCAGACGTTCATCAAAATCCAAAAAAGCGAAATGATTTTTTGGTAACCAAGAGGAAAGTAGAAGAGAATTGTTGAAGCTTAACATAAAAAAGGCCCTTGGAGAGGATGGGATCGATCCAACTATATTAAGGGAGAGAGAGAAAGGGAGCTAAGCAAACCGTTAGTCATAATTATGCATCTTGTTGGTTTCAGGGGAAGTTCTTATAGGCAGGAGATGTGCGATTGTAACCTCAATTCACAAAGGGCGCATCAAAGGGTGTGACATGAGGAATTACAGACCTGATAGCTTAACTTCTGCTCCAGAAAAAATTATGAAGTCACTGGTTAAGTGGTAATGCAGGACACTCTAGACAGAAATGCAATTATAACTGTAGTCACAGCATGGATTTGTTAAAAGGCGATTTTTTTTGACCAATCTGATTGGATACTATGATGCAGTAACAAAGGAACTGGATGCAAAAATTAATTTTATTATGTACTTAGATTTCAGGAAAGATTTTGATACTGTTGGACATAAGATTACTGTACAAATTGGAGCAGTATGCCATTAAGAACATCGGTTTTAGAAGCGTCAGCGACCAAGGCCATATTGCTCCTTGTATATTGTATGTAAATTGTGTGCGTTCCGAGGTCTGTTTTCTGTTTTTCTGTACGAAAAACCCGTGTTTCTGGGAGAAAAAAATATGGAATAATATGTAATATGGAAAATTTCGACTGCTAATTCGCCTCTGCGTAGAGCTGATTGGCGTTATTGTCAGTATGGGGCGTAGCACTGTTCTGCATATAAATTATGCTTCCATGTTAACTACGCTCATTAATCTCTGGGGTAATATTGGTAATCAATAGACTAAGATATTGTATTCCGTTAATTGTGCGTGTCTCAAAATGCTCTCGATTGGCATGGTCTCATGGAAAAGGGAGCGATAATGTCGTGTGCCATTTGCTTTAGCCAAAATTCGACAATATGTCTATTGCATATCCCTCAAGGTTAAAGTTCACTTTCTCCGTTCATAGCATGTTAAATAACTATTTCACATCCTATGAAACCTCCTGGATCTTCCACTTCTAAGCTTAGGAGTGCAGTAGCCCTCTTTGAAACGCTTTATAGTGTTTTAATACTGTTCCCAAACAAAGAGGCCTTGAGACATGTTTCCTGTCATTGGCACGGGGCTGCAATAGCACTTTCCATTCTTGTAATAAGTTTAATTCGTGTCCTAAAGAGCTTCCTCTTTAGGCAACAGTTTAAAGTGAAGTTTTTACAGTAGGATTGTAGGAGTATCAGCGACTAAGGCCATATTTGCTCTGTGAATTGCGTGTGTTCTGTGGTCGATCTTCTGTTTGCTGGACGAAAAACCCGAGTTTCCGGGAGAAAAAACCATGCTACCCTCGCTTGACATCGACTAACTCAGCCATGTTGTGAAAAAGGCCCATAAAAATTCCTCCCGTCATCGACGGGACTCTAACTCAGGTCTTTTCCAGCCGGTGTGGGGAGGACGGCGATTCAACCAGCTGTGCTACCCAAGAGGGCAAAACGAAGTTTAAATGATATACTTAAATTAAGACCACAGTTTCGAGCTTTTAATCTTGAGGATTCAGAATAAGACTGACGAGCAAACACTCGAAGTAGCCGATCGCAGAGCAATTTATTTTTATGAAGAACGCAAAAGCTGATTTGTTTATTGGAGTGAATAACTCGCTTATTCCGTTGGTGTTCAAATGTCTAAGTAATTTTTGTTGTTAAAAAAAAAAAAAAAAAATGGTGCATACTGATTGCAATGCCAAAACACATTTTCGATACGACCTCTAGTTTTCATGTTATTAATTATTAAAAGTGGGAATCGACTCTGTAACCATCCTGTACTTTACTTTTGGACTATTTCGTGTTTGAGGAGGTCCAGAGTTTTGCCCTTTATACGAGAATTGGTTAGTGTTCCTGATATTTTTTGTTATAGTAGCATCATTGACATAGAGAAAATATTTCTTTCCCTGCCAACGTTAAGCGACATAACTTCAATAATTGTTCAAGGTGCTAATTGAAGTCAACATCTTGGTTCCTCTTACGGATTATTTTTGGTTAAATATCAGTTCAATTTTCGAGTGCTTACAGCTCTCCGAATTTGAGCACCATCCAACGTGGATCTAATTATTAGGAATGACTTCAAGGAAAAGATTATCAGGATGCAGTTTTAATATAAAAGCAGGATAGGAATCTTACATAGGATTTATTTTCTTTGAGGATTGATGTTTGCACTCGCATCAATGCTTTTTTTAAGAACAGCATTTCAGAACCCCCAATCCCACTTTTTTATATCGTTTACACGACAACATGCGGCTGTCCTTTTCAGAGTAACTCCAGCTGATAAAAATGGCCGAAGTTTTATTTCCCCTTTTTACTGAGATTACAGTTTAAGCTTTCTTTCCTTCAGCATTCTCCCCATCCTTTTTTTTTTTTAGGGATTACCATGCATAGAATAGACAGCTCATGAATACCTATCCAATAAAATTCGTGTGATATAGAGATATTTTGACTCTTAGGTTTGAAGACTGGAAAAAAATGTAATTCAGACAGTTGTTATTTCTTGATGAGATATTTATTCTTTCAAGGCTTTGTGTGATATTTACCATATAAATCGAAAGGTTGTATTCTGTTCCAGCTCAGATAAAACCCCTTGATTGCAAGTTTCTGGAGATATAAACAATGCAATTGAGAAATATGCGGTTCTCTAATATTTTGGTATTTGCATATGTTATTTGAGTGATGCAAATAAAAATGCCTACGTTTTTAGATCAGTTGAGTCTGGTAATCCGTGAAAGAGGAAAAATCATAATTAGTTTAATTTATATTTGAAAAACTACGTTACTGCAGCACTATTAATTTTGTCTGCCTTTAAGAGCAAGGACACTTATTTATCACAACCCAGAGAAATTATCGATTCTTTAGGCACTGGTGGTTTGTTGCTGTACACTTTGCTGACGCTAGTAAGACAAATTGATAAATTCTGTTGGTGAAGAGACAAGAAGCACTGCAGCTTAGTCTGGAAATGATTCAGTCCCGTATTAATTAGGTGTTGCGCCATTTTAACAACCATGAATTTTATGAATTTGCATTTTGAAAACTTTGTTTAGAAACGTTAAATAAAAGCTTCACCGACAAATTGTTTTAAAGCATGATTTGTACAAAATATGCTTACTTGTACAAAATAATATTGTTCAAGTAGGTCTTATCCTCATTGTGTACGTAGTAATGATTGATGGGAATTCATGATTTCAGTGTACTAATGATTTCAGACAAACTACCCTTAATGTGAAAGTATATTGCTACTTTTTTAGTGTATGGCACTACACAAACTCTGTTTTAAACCCTGGATGGGGTCTCCTAAGTGGGTAGATGAACACCTGGACAGCTGAGTTACAGTATATATCCACAATATATAAGATGCGAGGTGGTTCAGCAGGTAATAGTGGCATAAATTAAAATAAATAATAATGCCACTAGAATTAATATCAAGAGGACTGCATGTCTAAAAATAACCTTTATTTACAGGAAAACTAATAACGTGTGCGGAAACGTTTAGTCTTTATGGCAGCCTGTAGTTTTCGTGAAAAACTCTCCTCCAGTTTTTTTGTCAATGTCCTATATTTTCTGCCATTAGGCCATCAAAGCGGCGACTATTTCACTTGTTTTTTTTTTAGGCAGTCTTTTATCGCGCTCAAAGAACGATCCAGTTCATCCCAAAGGTTCGCTATAGGATTGTGGTCCGTCAAATCTGGGCTGGTCAGTCTAATTTTTGATGCCCATGTCTTAAAACAGTCTACCACAACGCGAGCAGTGTGACGTGGTGCTTTGTCCTGTTGATACAGTTCTGAGCCTATTCCAACGTGCTGCCACAACGTAGGTAAAGCATTTGTCCAGAACATTTGGATATATTATGGCGTTCGTGGTTTATCCAGTGGTCCTAGCCAAAGTATGGAAAACAGCAAAAGGCCATCACATTACCTCCGCCAAACTTCATTTTCTTTACGATGCAGACCGACAAAGAGTTTTCTTCGAACATCCGCCACACCTAAGGCACGACCATCAGTCTGGTAGGTCATGTATTGTAACTCCACACTCCAAGTACAGCTTTCCATTCGTCTACGGTCCAACAACGGCATCTTACACCAAGCTAGATAGCGTGTGGAATTAGTTATAGCAGTCTATTTCTCCTTGGGAGGTGTTTTTTACTAAGCATAGTGCAATACCATGGCGAAGGAATTCCGGTCATTCGGTTCTTTATTGATTTCTTTAAATTTTACACAAATAGTCTTAAAAATTGGCACCTTCGGGACTGAGAGCTGCCGGATTTTTGAGAGTTGTACCTTCAATAAATATTAAGCACTGACATGTTTTATGCGGCCAGAAGGATTTCATTACAGATAATGCAATTTAAATCTTGCTTTTCCTTCTAACGTTAAAATAGTTATCTCCCAATAGAACAAATTTCTGTAACGAGTTGCGCTGGTATCGCACTACTTTCGACAGACAGCTTTAGCTATATTACAACTTTGAAAACTGGTTTCGTATACCGACTGGTAGCTCACTTCGAACAACCTTTTTACAACTGTTTTGTCTGCATGTTGTCTAGTAGGAGCCATCTGCTATTTAATGAGGGGCCATCTAGTCCTCAACTATGCCATCATAATAGACTGAAGTGCAATATCGGGAGAACTCGTTTCAAAGACAAGCTTTCTCTGCTGAGAGAATTAAGGCGGTTGTATTCTAGGCAGTTTATATCATTCTGGTCGCAAAAACAGTTTAAAAGACTATAATCATCCTGCAGGCGACTTCTTTGTTCATGGTAAGAGGATAATAGATGCAAGAAGTAAACATACGCCACTACAGATTTATTTAATTTCTTTAACTAATAAAACATTAGCAACATAAACATCTTAAAAGTTAATTGTGTTCATTATAATGTATTTTTATTTTCTGTGTATATCGTCCTTTTTGGAACCAATTGCTGTGTGCGGAATTTATTAACAGGAGAAGAATAAGAAGTAGTTGTGGTATCGGCCATACCTTCAACGCGTTTGTTTTAAATTCCAAACACAAACTCAACCTTCTGTAATTTTCGAATTTCATCCCAAAGTGTTTCTTTTGTGTTATCGCCTGGTCGATTTTGCCCTTTGGCAGGTGCTTTTTATACAGCCCAGATTTTTCTTTCCTTTCAAAGATTTTTCCTCGGAGGCCATTTTGTAGTCAGTCCATGTTTCTTGTCTTTTTTTTTTAAACCTCCTCGATTCCTAAGTATAATAACCGCCTCTGCTATAGCAAAAAAAAGTTGTGTTCTTATCATGCAAATTGAACTCTCTCCAAGCTACGTTAAATCTCTGCATCATTGCCTTTTCTTTTGGCAACTGTTTCACAAAAAAAAAGATTTTCCCATAAAGCACATTACTGAAAGGAAGAAGAAAGAAAGAAAGAAAGAAGAGACTAAGAATTTCGTATGATGGTAGTATCGTACATTAAGACCCAGGCTTATGTATATAATTTCGTGACGTTTTTCGAGCGAAGAACGTAATAGAAGAATGAAGTTTGTGTGGCTACATAGGAACAAGTCAAGAATATATTTAAATTGAAACATTGGATTTTAATAAGAATTAAGATTTAAAAAAAGTACCTTCCATAGTTAATAATCGAATATACAAGAAGAAAGAAGGAATGGGCAGTTAAATGAGATTCCACGAACTGTTCCCCGAAGATAGAATAAAAAAGGTTTGCCTGTCCAATGTGTTGTTAATGGTCTGTAAATAATCCTATTTTAAAACATAACTTTTTTTTTTTTTTACTAACACATTGAAAATTAACTGTGGTAGTCATTGCATATTAATGAATCACTTGAGCGAACATAAGCTCTTTTTCTTGGAGAGATAAGTCTGAACAAGGAAGATGTAATTAGGTTATTGCAGTAATCTAGAAGTGGACGATTATAATAATGGTGAATACATCTCATCCTTGTTTAAAATACACAGTAACAAGACCTATGGAATGGTGTTATTGTATCTTCAGGCATACGATGAGTGGTCAAAACGTTCAGAGATTGGAGTGTAAGAGATGGTACAAAATTCTGTTTTTTCTTTTTATTTTTAAATGTATTTACCCCAAAGTTCAGTGCATTTATTGTATTTAATCTGCAAAGAATGTAATCCTACAAGAAAATTCTTCACAGCTGAGCATCAAATCAGGCTTCCACAGCTACTTTATAGCTCCATTTTAAAATGAGGGCAATTTGAGACTTGTTTTCTGAACAAATTATAGTTACTTCGAACAAGATTTGGGATGTTCGGGGGATTTTTAATTGTTCAAATCCATATTCATTAAGTATAGCCTGTGCAGCTCGGGCTTTGTGCACGAAAAAATCCTATGACATAACTTTTCCGGTCTAAATCCAATCTTAACATCAAAGAAAAGTTTCCTCGTCTTTTTTTCCAGAAATGAAGCGTTTAACTTTGGCATACCGTTCGCCTCTTATTGTGGTTTTACCTATAAGATAATCAACTCAACAACAATCCTTTTGTGTCCAGAAAATTGAGGCCAACACTTTTATAGTTGATAGTTGGGTTCCAAACTTTTTTGAGTTGGGATCCCTTGTGCTTACACTGCATACTTTCTAATTTGGATTTAGGATCATAAAAATGTAGGGAATTTTAACTTCTTTGACTCAACCCTCTGTTTGTCACGATTGGAAAGGCTTCTGGGAATCCATCTTGTTCAAGCATTGTACATTCCCAAATACTCGTGTATTCTTTTTATAATGCTTACATGGGAAATACTAAGTACTCTTCAAGTTCAGACACTTTAATTTCGGACAGGTTTCAGAATTGACTGCTTCAGATGACCAATCAGACCTTCAATTATCTCAACTGAACTTTTGAATTATCTCAACTGAACATTCTCTTTTGAACTCTGCCAAGCATCTTTCAACAGTAATATAAATGGGTCATGCTTCCCTAGACACTGTAGTTATCCTTTCATGGATTCCTGTAATATTTCTAAGAATATTTCGCCAAAACTGTTTTCGAGAAGAAGTAAAAATTTCAGTGAGATAAAATTATATATATAATTTTATATACTTTATTCTCTGAATTTTTTGACTATCCCCCCTAAATTGATTTTAGAATTGAGTTGGTTATGAATTTTATTCTCATGATTGTTATGAACTGCTAAGAAATAAAGTTAGTGCGGATTTGTAATGGAAAATGAGAATATTGAATAAATGTCCCGGTCATACCACAACTAAAATCTTGGAATAAGTTCGTGAGTAGTTGATCTACTAATGTTTTGCAACACCAAATATTGAAAAGTTGGGTGTGGAGTAATGATTTCATCGGGAATACTCTTAATGTGAAAGTTATTTACTTTAACTGTGAGTCATTTCTAGCCAGTTTGCGAAGGGACTCCCACTTTCCACACGTTTAGGAAAGGCCTGGGTACGAATTCCGTCTCTGAAGGAAAAAATGTTATAGGCCTTATTATAGTCTTTGGCAGTTATTTTGGCTTTGAGAAGGGTTGCTTAGTTTTTTTTTTTTTACCTTTAAACTGAGTTTTTTGATTCTGAAAAGTTAACCAACCGACAATGGGAAAACTCGCAATTACAGACGTGGGCTATCGATCAAATCGAACATTTCAACCCATCCGACATCACATCATCACACGAAATTGCAAAGATAAATTCATTATTTCCTTAAGTTACTCTGATAACACTTTGCAACCGTGTTTAGGACTAGCGATGTACAGTGTAATCTTTCTTTAAATGTTGATTCAGAGCTGACCATGCAGTAAAACTGTCATATAAGCGCTGCCCAAGACAGAACTTATAAGCCCGTGTATATTATGTCCATAAATTGCATGTTCTCTGGTATATTTTCCTGTTTTGCTAGACGAAAAACTCGAGTTTCCGGGGACGGGGAGAACCATGCTATCCATGCCTGAGATCAACTAAATTAGTTATGGAGTGGAAAAAGGCCAATAAAAGTTCGTTGTGTCATTGACTGGATTCGAACCCGGTCTTTTTCCACTTGCTATGTAGAAGATGGTGATAATAACAAGAAAGTGATTATACCTACCTGCACAGACTAACCATACGGTAGCTAAAATGCACCATAGGCATTTGCCTTTATGCCATAATTTGAAAATCATGAAATATATAATAAATTTCTAAGGACTCTTCCAAACCGCGTATAACCTTCTAGTCTTCTGCCAGTTGTACAGCCCACATTTGTCCAGTTCGTCTCTGAGAGCAGCGGTGCTCATGGGAGACTTTCTGAGAATCCGCAGGTTGAATAAAGAAAGGATTGATTTAAAGTCTTAATGTTTTGCACCTTAAGAGCTAATGAAGATGCATGGTATCATTCTCAAAAAATAACATAACTAAATTTCAGCGTAGTGCGAGAAAACTTTTACTATTTAAACTTGTAGAAATCTTAAAATACTTGCAGCTGTGTTACATATGTTTATCAAAACATTGGGTAGAATACATACATCTAACCTACTTTAAGTTGACTGATATGCGAAGTTATAGTTCTACACTTTGCGTTTAGGATGTCTATTTTGACGAATGATGACTTTCAGAATTCTTTCGTTGGCCAGACCTGGCATGCAGGCTTTACTTTGACTTCCTTTACCTTAGAGTATAAGCTTAGAGAATAACAGACAGCATTACATGATCTTGAATGAACTGACGCCATTATTTTATTCCTTAGATCAGAATGATCTTCAAACATTCTTTTAAAATGCTATTTCATCCTAAAAAGAGCCCTCGTGGGTAGCACGGTTGGTAGGATCGCCGTCCTCCCCAAACAGGACGGAAAAGACCCGAGTTCTAGTCCCGTCGATGATGTCAGGAATTTTATGGACCTTTTCACAACGGGGTTGAGTTAGTCCGTCTCAGGCGAGGATAGCATGGTTTTGTCTCCCGGAAACTCTGGTTTTTCGTCCAGCAAACAGAAAATCCACCTCAGAACACACGCAATTTACAGACAGTATACATGGAGCAATGTGTCCTTAGTTGCTGATGCTCCTAAAACCATACTATTACCACCACAACCAAAAAATAAACTGGACGACAGGAAATGGTTCGATATTGCACCACTGTTTCCTGGGATTTTTAGTGCTGCATGAATATTCGTTGCGAAATATTAATAATTATTATTTTTGTTCTTGGTAGTAGTGTCAAATGATTCAACGAAGCAAATTTATAAAACGTCAGCTTTAAAAAAATAATAAATAAATAAAATAACCGCCTCATCTGTCCATTACTTCTAATATGTCTAAGTCCTTAAATTTATTCGAACTACGTACTCCCACTACGCTGGATGGTAGAGTTTCTTGCAACAATCGTTACAGTCGAGCTTAAAGAAAATTTTCTTTCAGCTGTAGTGCAGCCATCCCTTTTCATAATAAATGCTACTTTTTCCCTTCTGTAAAGAATACAGAATTGTGTGTGTTGTGCAAGATCGAGTAAAAATGCCACCATCAAGTTTGCTCAGTTCAGTTGAAGCCTTAAACACTTTAGTCAAATCACCTCTAAAGTGCATAGTTTCCAAACGATGCAATTTGCAGGACTGAAGTCTTTTGTCATAAGAGTAACCCTTTGCGTTCTTGACTGATCCTTTTGCTCTTTTCCTTTTGCCCTTTCCAAAAGCTCCACATTTTTGAAGCTTCTAGATCTGTTTGCAGTACTCAAATTGCGACCTCTGACAATTTTTAAATTCTATACAGTGGGATCAACCAATAATATTTACCAACAGAAAATTCTAAATGAAAAGTCCTAGTCAGGAAAATAATCCTAGAGGCTTGGCAGGGTGATTAATGAGGGAAAGCTACCGAAACAAGATCTAAAAAAATTAGGCAGAGGCTGAGTAATGGTAATTGAAGTTTCACATTGACGAAAGCAAGGGACTGCATACGGATAACCTTAATCTCAGATTGACGAACCAACTGTGTGGTACTACACTGGGGGTAGTTGAAAATAAAAAATACTTGAAAGTAAATTTATACTTAGATATAAAGTTCTCTGAGCTGTACATACAGGGTGCCAGAACAATCCGTGGGGTTTTGTCTATGATATACAGGAATTTTGCTAGCAGCAATAAGGAGATGATTATCCCACTGTATAAGGCAATGGTCAGACTGCATCTTGAGTACTGCGTACATGTCTGGGATCTCATTTTAGGAAGAATATAGAGCTTCTAGAATGGATGCAGGAGATAGTTAATGAGATTGGTGAGTAGTATAAAGGGGTACTCTTGCCAAGAAACGCTTCAGTTCGACAAATTGCAGCGTCTGGAGACTAGACACCTGCGAGATAATCTGATAGATGTTTAAGGGTTTGAATGGATTGAGTAGGCTGAATGCTGATGGGATTCTTTCTCCTGTCCAGACTACGCACATAAGGGCGTATAAATTCAAATTTGAGGAAGGATGGTTGCAAAATAGATATGGGTATGTTTGCCTTCAGCTAGAGGGCGGTTGATCGTTGGAATAAACTGCTAACTGTTGTGGAAGTGGATAGCTTGAATAAATTTAAGGAAGAACTAGGCAAACTATTGTAGGGGATAGATAGGTGATGTGGGAAGGGTCTTTTTTTTTTGTCTAATGTGTATATGCTTACTTTCTTGCATCGTTTGCAACTACTGATATTAGTACTAGCCAATGCCTAATACAGTGTGATAATCACTTCCTTGTCCATGCTGGTAAAGTTCCTGTATGTAGACAGGTTTGCTTGGGGATTCATTAGGCGCATCGGCAACTATGACCATAGTGCGCCAAATTGACAGGTCCCCATGAGTTGTTCTACCAGCCTGTCTACACTGCTTAGAAAACTTCATATTATCGGACTGTATAGTTACCCCTAAATCTTTCATTCTCCACCATGTTCAGTGTGGTATCACTTAATGGGTATGTTATTCTTGGATTAATGCTGCCCACATGCAGTACCTTACATTTACGGACGTTAAATCTAAATGGACACTTCTAAGCTCATCTGCCTAATATTTGTAGTCTAGGTGTAGTATGCTTCGATTCCTCTCAATAATCACCCCACCAACTATTATCAGTAAAATTAGAAAGTATGCTTGTTATACTTTCATTAGTATTAGTAATGGCCATATGGTACAAGGAAGCCTAAGGCTTATGCACCAGCTGCATAATCTGGTGCATAAGCCTTAGGCTTCACTTAGGCTTAATTGCACCAGCCAAAAAATGAGTAAAATAATCATAATAAAAAATTTAAATAAAATAAATAATAAAAGAAAAGGAAATAGACAATGCATGCGTTTCCCTCTTCCTGTAGGTAATTATCCAGCTAGCCTTTTGGGGAAATTCAAACTGTCAGCCTCTACCACCTATGTAGGTACTTATTCCAGTAACTTATAACTCGCTGGCTAAAATAAAACTTCCAGCAATCCAGTCTATACATCTCCCCACGTAACTTGAATTTATGGCCCCTAGTTCTAGAATCATTTATAACTGTGAAAATTTCTTCCTTTTCTTCTTCATTCATTTTACTTTTGCCTCTCAGAACCTTAAATACCTCAATCAAATCTCCTCTAAGGTGCCTAGTTTCTAAGCTGTACAACCCACATATTTTAAGTCTTTTCTCATATGGATGTCCTTTTGCCCATCTCACCAGGCGAGTTACACGTCTTTGGACCCTTTTTGTCAAGAAGAAAACAATGTACGAAAACTGTAGAATGGTAGAAAAGATATTTAGGCATTCAAAGAAATCTGAGCTACCTGAAATTGTCTGCATTTGTTTGTAACCCATTTTTTTTTTCAATCATACTAATTTTGTTTAAAGTTTTTTTTTTTTTTTTTTTTCTTTCATGGGTAGTTATCTAAAAATCAAAATGAAGTCTATTTTCATTAGCTTCCTCAAAGATTTGAAATTCATTTACAGTCCTGCATCTTTATATTTTTCTTACGAGCTGAACACTTTCTTGAAAGTGTTATTTTTATGTGTTTCTTTCGGACATTGTTCTAGTTGGTCATCATGTTCAGTTATTATTTTTTATTTATTTAATTTCTTATTTTTTGTTTGTGCACTCATTCGACAAGGTAAATCCTAGAATAGATCGCTAAAAACACATGAAGTAGGACAAAAGTGCAAGACGTTCACGAAGTTTCTAGATGTTTCAGTCAGCGATGTAGCAAACATGCCATTAAGAATTACGTCTAGAAGTACTTCATCGTATGTCTGATTAAATCAGGAGTTCCATTTTCAGACATACTCCGAAAAGTGATTATCTTCATTTGATCACCAAAACTCCTGTACAATAACATTCGTCTTCCACATAACGTTTTGTCTTTTTAAAAACTGGCAGTATTTCTCATTGGAATGCTATTTCTGGAACCTCAGTTAGAACAATATGTGAAGTTAGAATCGTTGTAGACCCTATTTAACAGCCCTATTACACTCTTTTCTCTATAGGATCTACAAATTCCTTTTCCTCAAGTGATAGTAGAAATCTGATATAATCAAAAAATATAAAATATCGGAATGTCTTCAATACGTGAAGAAGTTATCAGATATGTCACTTTTCTTATTAGTTTACTCTGATAGGAATTAGTTTACCTTACAGTTTCTTCCATTGTGTTTAAGTAGCGGCTAAGGTGTAGAGTAATCTGTTACTGCTAAATCAACCACAGGGGCTCACATCTGGTGAGTATGGGCTTGGCACACCGAGGGTCCTGAGCTGGATATTTTATTAGTATTAGTAACGGCCGCATGGTGCAAGAAAGCCTATGGCTTATGCTGCACCAGCCAAAAAAAAAAAAAAAAAAAAAAAAAAAATCCGAACAAAACAATGATAAAAACAAAAATTAAATAAATAAATAAATAATAATAATTAATAAATAAATAAAAATAATAAAAATAAATAAAAAGGAAATTAATCCTATCATCCTATGCGCTTCCCTTACCCGTAAGTACTATCCAGATGACCTTTGAATTTCCCCAAACTGTCGGCCTCTACCACCCATGAAGGCAACTTATTCCAGTAATTTATAACTCGCTGGCTAAAATAAAACTTCCTGCAGTCCAATCTAAACATTTCCCCCCCGTAACTTGAATTTATGTCCCCTAGTTCTAGCATCATTTATAATCTTGAAAATTTTGTCCTCATTCATTTTACTGATGCCTCTCAGAGCCTTAAACACCTCAATCAAATCCCCTCTAAGGTGTCTAGTTTCCAAACTCTGCAACCCACATATTCGAAGTCTTTCTTCATAAGGACGCCCTTTTGCCGATCTCACCAGGCGAGTTACCCTTCTTTGCACCCTTTCGAGAAGCTCGATGTCTTTCTTTAGGTGCGGTCTCCATACTTGAACACAGTATTCCAAGTGTGGTCTAACATAAGCCTTATATAATGGGATTATCACGTCCCTATCTCTACTTGCAAAAGTTCGATAGATCATCGATAGGACACCATGGGCCTTCCTTGCAACCTGTTTACAATGCTCAGAGAATTTCATGTCTGACCGTATCGTAACACCCAAGTCCCTTTCCTCCAGTACTGGGTTTAGTTGAACTCCACCAAGTGAATAACTTTTTTTTGGGATTACTGTTTCCCAGGTGTAATACCTTACACTTTGTTGGATTAAAGCACAGCTGCCATTTTTCTGACCATTCTTGAAGTCTATCGAGGTCTCTCTGAAGAAGCTCAGCTTGACAGTGATCATTAACTACTCACCAATTTTAACATCATCTGAAAATTTAGACATCACGCCCTCTATCCCTTCATCAATGTTGTTTATGAAAATTAAAAACAACAGTGGTCCTAATACTGATCCTTGGGGAACCCCACTTCTTACATCAACCCAATCTGAGGAATGCCATTTATCACAACCCTCTGCCTCCTGCCCTGAAGCCATCCTTCTATCCATCTAAGGATTTTCCCAGTGATTCCAACTTGTTCCAGCTTATAAAGCAGCCGCTCATGTGGGACTGAGTCAAAAGCTTTGCTGAAATCTAAATAAACAATGTCGAAATTATTCCCTAAATCCAGCTCGTGAGTGACCCTTTCGAAATAGCGAACCAGATTTGTTAAACATGATTTTCCCTTCACAAAACCATGCTGAGTATCCTTGAGAATTTCAATTCGATCCAAATGATCCTGAATTCCACCCTTGATCATTGCCTCCATGATTTTCCCTACTACTGAAGTCAGACTGACAGGTCGATAATTTCCCACTTCACTTTTAGAGCCACCCTTATGTATGGGAGATACATTTGCACTTTTCCAATCCAAGGGAATCTCCCCAGAGTCTAGTGATGCTCGCATAATTAGCCTCAGTGGTTCAATGCACTCGCTTGCCGCCTCTCTTAAGATTATTGGGTATATTCCATCAACTCCAGGAGCCTTACTGGTCTGTAGGCTCGAAAGTTTTTTCATTAAATAATCTTGCGAAATTTCAATATCATTAATTACATATTTTTTAACTTCGCTCCCACAATTTCCCATTGCCACAAAAGGCTTTTCATTTGTAAATATCGATGCAAAATAACTGTTGAGTTCATCTGCAACGGCAGCTGGTGTATTTATTACTATCCCCTTTCCCTTACGTAAAGGTCCGATCTGGTTTGTCCTGCTCTTCTTGGCATTTATATATGTGAAGAATTCTTTATCCCCCCTCTTTGCTCTGTTTGCTAGTGATTTCTCATAAACTGCCTTTGCCTGTCGAACCTTTTCTGTGGCTCTATTACACATCACCTTGTAGCTGTTATAGGCTTCAGTACTTTTTATTGCTCTGTAACCTTTCCATGCCACCTTTTTCTGCTCAAGTAATGTGGCAACTTCACTATTCATCCAACTTGGAACCCTTCTCGTGGAGTATTTTTTTTTATATCGTGGAGAATGATATCGTCATTCTTCTCTTTCTTGGTGATTCCCTTCTACTTCTCTCTCTCTCTCTCTCTCTCTCTCTCTCTCTCTCTCTCTCTCTCTCTCTCTCTCTCTCTCGGGGTAATTGAGAAATTTTCTTTTGGTCGGTGCAACATAAGCCTCAGGCTTCCTTGCACCATATGGCTAATAATACAAAAATTAATAATTGATGATAAATATTTATGCTAAACATAGATTTATTTTGATTAGGAGTTTCCTAAAAATTATTGAATTTTTAGTATCTACCGTTCATTTTTCTTAATATATTTATAAATACACTGCCCTACCATTAGTATCAGCATATCTAAGAATAACCTTTAGTTTCAGAAAAATTAATAACGTGTGCACCTTTTTAGCCTTTATGACAGCTCTCGTGGTTAACACAGTTGGTATAATCGCCGTCCTCTGTACACCAGGTGGATAAGAACTGAGTTTGAATCCCTTCAATGACGCGAGGAATTTTTACGGGTATTTTTCTCAACATAACTGAGTTAGTCGGTCTACAAGGCGAGGGTTGCAGGGGTTTTTCGTCAGCAAAAAAGAAAATTGACCATAGTACGCACACAATTTACAGTCATAATATATATATATGGTGTATTATGGTTTAAGTCACGGATGCGCCTAAAAACGTGCAACCACTGCCAAATTTACGACAACCTCTAGTCTTCGTGGAACACTGTCCAACAGTTTTATTTTGTAAATGTCTTCCAATATTTTCCATCATTCAGAAATCATAGCTGCGACCAGTTGAGCTGTTTGTTTTGGCATTTTCTCCTCACATGCACCCGACGATTGAATTCATCTCAGAGTTCTCTTTAGACTGCAGGTCAGTCTATGAACTGGCCAGTCCAACTTTGCAACCCTCAAACTAAATGTCCTCAAACCAGTCTGTCACGACGCGAGTAGTATGACATGGAATGTTGTGCTGCTGATACAAATATCCACCTTTCCCGACGTGCTGCTACAATGTAGATAATGCCTTATTGTCCAGGACGCCCAGATTGTCGCCAGTATTCATGGTTTTGTCCAAAACAACCAATGATTTAAAGCCAAAGTTTGAAAAAAACTGCCCAGGTCATCATGCTGTCTCCAACCAACCCCTCATTGTCGGGATGATACAGTCAAGCTGGTAACTTTCTCTGTGCATCTGCCACACCAACTGAATCACCGTTCAGGCACAACCGTCAGACTGCTAGACCATATACCATGACTCGCCACTCCAAAGCACACCTTTCCATCGTTCCATGATCCAAGAACGGCAGGCCTAACAACAGGCTAGACTGTCTGGCATTACTCAGGGAGATTAGTGGCTTGTGGACGACTGCATGACCGTGGTTACCCATATCATGCAGTGCACTGAACTGTCTTTGATGCGTGTCCCAATCATCTTACTGTGTGTGTGTGTGTGTGCGCGCTCTCGCTCATGTTCCATCAGTTTTGGAGGTTTTTAATGTCGTTTTGTGGCGATTTCGGCACACTATTTCGCTTCCATTTTCAGATCGCATCACTAATCTTCGGCGTCTAATCGTAGAAATCTTCAGTACTCTTGAAATGTCAAGTACAAACCAACTGGTATGTGGCACCTTACTATCATTCCGCGCTGGAAGTTTGTCGATCGCAGGATATTGCATTCGCAATTGTATTATTTTGTCCTCAGAGGTCTACGAGCATATTTATAGTTGTCTGACATGTGGTGCTTGGTTAGGAAGTGACTATAAGGGGTGGTGGGGTAATGCTTCTTATCAGAAGCAGCCTGAGTGCGACGATAGCTTTCCCGGATTCAGACATTTCACATGCTAGTATAGAGTCTGTATGGTGTGAGATAGTTGGAAACAAAGGTACAATGCGAGTAGGAGTAATCTATAGACCAGGTGATTGTGAAGACTATGACAAAAGCCTCTACATGCAAATGGAATGGGCAAGTAAGCGTCAATGTCTTATTATGGGTGATTTCAATTTGCCTCTAATTGATTGGAGTAAATGGGAAGGAAACTCGACATGGGGAACAAAATTTTTAAATCAACTAGATGACTGTTATTTGTATCAACATGTCAGGGAAAGTACTAGAGAAAAGAATATTCTAGACCTCATTATCACACATGAATCAGACGACATAACTGGGCTGACAGTAGAGGAACCAGTAGCAGGAAGTGATCATGGAGTTCTACGGTGGATGATGACGAGAGAGGTAGCAGAAGTAAAAGGCAAAGGAATGGGTTTTAATTTCAGAAAAGGAAATTACGATGCCTTAAGGTACTACATGGCCTCTATTAACTGGGTAGATATCGCGCAGAGAATGAATACAATTGAACTGTGGTACGCTTTTAAAACATTAATCACAGATGCCTTGAATGCGTATATACCATTAAAAAAATACTCCACGAGAAGGGTTCCAAGTTGGATGAATAGTGAAGTTGCCACATTACTTGAGCAGAAAAAGGTGGCATGGAAAAGTTACAGAGCAATAAAAAGTACTGAAGCCTATAACAGCTACAGCAGGCAGTTTATGAGAAATCACTAGCAAACAGAGCAAAGAGGGGGGATAAAGAATTCTTCACATACATAAATGCCAAGAAGAGCAGGACAAACCAGATCGGACCTTTACGTAAGGGAAAGGGGATAGTAATAAATACACCAGCTGCCGTTGCAGATGAACTCAACAGTTATTTTGCATCGATATTTACAAATGAAAAGCCTTTTGTGGCAATGGGAAATTGTGGGAGCGAAGTTGAAAAATATGTAATTAATGATATTGAAATTTCGCAAGATTATTTAATGAAAAAACTTTCAAGCCTACAGACCAGTAAGGCTCCTGGAGTTGATGGAATATACCCTATAATCTTGAGAGAGGCGGCAAGCGAGTGCATTGAACCACTGAGGCTGGTTATGCGAGCATCACTAGACTCTGGGGAGATTCCCTTGGATTGGAAAAGTGCAAATGTATCTCCCATACATAAGGGTGGCTCTAAAAGTGAAGTGGGAAATTATCGACCTGTCAGTCTGACTTCAATAGTAGGGAAAATCATGGAGGCAATGATCAAGGGTGGAATTCAGGATCATTTGGATCGAATTGAAATTCTCAAGGATACTCAGCACGGTTTTGTAAAGGGAAAATCATGTTTAACAAATCTGGTTCGCTATTTCGAAAGGGTCACTCACGAGCTGGATTTAGGGAATAATTTCGACATTGTTTATTTAGATTTCAGCAAAGCTTTTGACTCAGTCCCACATGAGCGGTTGCTTTATAAGCTGGAACAGGTTGGAATCACTGGGAAAATCCTTAGAAGGATGGCTTCAGGGCAGGAGGCAGAGGGTTGTGATAAATGGCTATTCCTCAGATTGGGTTGATGTAAGAAGTGGGGTTCCCCAAGGATCAGTATTAGGACCACTGTTTTTAATTTTCATAAACGACATTGATGAAGGGATAGAGGGCGTGATGTCTAAATTTGCAGATGATGTTAAAATTGGTAGAGTAGTTAATGATCACTGTCAAGCTGAGCTTCTTCAGAGAGACCTCGATAGACTTCAAGAATGGTCAGAAAAATGGCAGCTGTGCTTTAATCCAACAAAGTGTAAGGTATTACACCTGGGAAACAGTAATCCCAAAATAACTTATTCACTTGGTGGAGTTCAACTAAACCCAGTACTGGAGGAAAGGGACTTGGGTGTTACGATACGGTCAGACATGAAATTCTCTGAGCATTGTAAACAGGTTGCAAGGAAGGCCCATGGTGTCCTACCGACGATCTATCGAACTTTTTCAAGTAGAGATAGGGACGTGATAATCCCATTATATAAGGCTTACGTTAGACCACACTTGGAATACTGTGTTCAAGTATGTAGACCGCACCTAAAGAAAGACATCGAGCTTCTCGAAAGGGTGCAAAGAAGGGTAACTCGCCTGGTGAGATCGGCAAAAGGGCGTCCTTATGAAGAAAGACTTCGAATATGTGGGTTGCAGAGTTTGGAAACTAGACACCTTAGAGGAGATTTGATTGAGGTGTTTAAGGCTCTGAGAGGCATCAGTAAAATGAATGAGGACAAAATTTTCAAGATTATAAATGATGCTAGAACTAGGGGACATAAATTCAAGTTACGGGGGGGAAATGTTTAGATTGGACTGCAGGAAGTTTTATTTTAGCCAGCGAGTTATAAATTACTGGAATAAGTTGCCTTCATGGGTGGTAGAGGCCGACAGTTTGGGGAAATTCAAAGGTCATCTGGATAGTACTTTCGAGTAAGGGAAGCGCATAGGATGATAGGATTAATTTCCTTTTTATTTATTTTTTATTTCATTTTATTATTTTTATTTATTTATTAATTATTATTATTTATTTATTTATTTATTTAATTTTTGTTTTTATCATTGTTTTGTTCGGATTTTTTTTTTTTTTTTTTTTTGGCTGGTGCAGCATAAGCCATAGGCTTTCTTGCACCATACGGCCGTTACTAATACTAATAATGGAGGGGTATTAGGATATTAATGGTAGAGTACTGTATATGATGGATTAAACTTTCTAATCAATTCATCATATAGGCATTATGCTTTATATTGATAAAAATTTGAGTTTAGTTTAAAATATAATTTTAATTACGAATTATTGCAAAATTAAAGTTGCATTTTGATTAGTGAAAATGTCGGGTACACTGCCCATCATTTAAATTGCTACACTATAAAACGATTGGCGGATTTACCACAAAACTTGCATGCACAACTGACGTACAGTATATGGACGTAAACGATTAGCGTGTCAAGCTGATTGACGCAGTGGAATGCTATGTTAAATTTCTGTTGCAGCTCTGACATAGGAATTTGAAAGTATTAATATTATAATAGCTAAGATGCAAGGAAGCGGGCTTTTTTCTTGCATCTGCAAAAAGTAAAAAAATAATTGTTCTCAATCACTCACACTTTCCCAATCACCAAAACGTGATTCCCCATTGCTACTTTGAACTTGACCGAGCCCTTGACCAGCGTGGCAGGCATTGTGTTCCGATGCACTGCCCAACGATAAATTTCATGAGACACAGCCTGTTGTTACTCCCCAAAAATTTTATATTCATGGTCCCTAATTCTCGTTTCTCCTACCAGTAAAAATCTCCATCTTTCATTTTATTAATCCATTCAGGGCCACATACATCTCAAGTGCTATAAAAATGTGGGTAAACGCTATCATGCATAAGACTGAATTATTTTTATTTCAATTCCTCCGTCCACCTCTTTTCCGTGACTGTATATTTGGTTTGCCACTTGCTTGTAGAGGTTTCAGTTCGAATAACATCCGGTGTTGAAGAAATTCTTAAACGTATCTTCAGTCAAGGGTGTAGTTGTATAGTCTCAAGTGAAAAAAAAGTTAGGTTTCCCTAAGTTACTCTAAATTTTAAGTTATCTCGGATTTTTCAGGCCACCCAACATGCTAATGAATGCACTTTTACAGCCTGTGAATAGACTTCTACAAACAGAATATAGAAAAGTCGTGTGAGCTGATCTACTGTATGAACTGGTGCGCTGTAATTAGAGCAGTCGATTCACCTAAAAATCCCCCAAAATAAATAACTAGCAACCAGCAAGGACCTCTGAGCTTAGTCGGTAACGACTTCTCTTAGGAATTGTAGAGGTGTATGAAATTCAGTCCTTTTGACAGTTGGAGGAACCTTATCTAGCATTTTTCACCCGATGTTCGGTTTCTCGGTCTCACGTACGAACCATAATAATTTTGTTGAAAAATTCGGAATTTTCATTTTGCAAAACTGGCATAATAAATTCAAGGCTGAATTAGACAAACTTTCTGGAGTGACATATACGACTCCTTTTAGAACAAATTTTACGGATACAATGCGTTGATCCCTTATGGCCTTATCTTGGCACTAATCCAAAACAACTGAATCACCATTCTAAATATATATTTCTATTTGTGTTTTTCTCTCCTCAGTGGATAAATTTGTAGATCAGTGTGTGTTTAGTGTCAAACGGCACCAGGGGGTTTCCCCATCTCCGCTTAAATTTGTAGATCAGTGATCTCCTCTGCTGGCTGTTTAATCAGTGTATGACATCACAATTTTGTTGATGTGTGAGATGTATCAAGTTCAAGTCGTCGCAGATAGCTCGGTGGATACAGTCACTGCCATTCCGTGCCATGTATATGGAAAATACTTCGGTTAGGTTTCTCCACGGTTAGGTTACCGTGGAGAAACTTTTACGTTCTCTTTTCATAACGTGGCCAAGTTTGCTGGTCTCTCGCAAAAGTTGCGTGATTTTCATCCTTTAAAGCAAATTGACCATAGAACCTCTCTTGAAGGTTGTAGAACGTTCAAGACATCCATCCACGGTCAGGTGAGATGAAAATGTCGATAATTAGGCAGGTGATTGGTAGTGTAACTGGATTCGCCTGGTATTGCATCTTAAATAGAAAAACTGAACACGTGTTGGGTCCCAGCGAAATTTGTCCCTCATCCTCGGTCCTCACTAGATTGTTCTCCCTTTAATTCCTTTTTTTTTTCTGAAAGGAGAAGATTTAATTTGATTTTGTTCATTTTGGAGTCCAAGATTCAAGAGCTACTCTTATTAAAGATAATGATCTAGGGAGACCACAAGGGTTTCTAACAATGGTAGTATTTCTGGATACGGTTTGAAACAGTGTTTATTAGCTTCTGGGTAACAGTAACTCATTCTTAAAATAGTTTGTAGAGCCGAAAACTAAATATTAATTACTCTCTTAATTAGGAATAAGTCTTGTATATACCTTAATTAAATTAACTCATCTGTTTCATTTTTAACCAGGGCAAATTCGCCTATATATATATATAACAGAATTAACTGTTTCCCCTCTCGCTTACTGCAAGTCTGTTATCTTCTATTCTTTACAATTATGCACGCCCTTCAGAGATAGTTTACGAGATAAGAATTAAATATATCTGGTTTGCTAAACTTGCTAATTGCTTCCAACATACTAATGGTGTTAGCATACTCTTGGTGTGGTTTTACAAAAGAAGTATTTAATGCGTGGTAAAGTTGCCTAGAAACGGGGAATGTACGGGAGAAAGAGTAGCTGTAGTTGACTTGTATCGTGTTCGACAAAATAATCCGTGAAGAACACGCCCATGCCTTGCTAATTATCTAGGAGAGAGTCCTGGAAATGCGCTACTATACAGGCTCTAAAATTTGGTAATTTGTGTGCTAATAAAACGATACCACAGATATATATAGTAACTTGTTATAATGACCTCGCATTGAGTTTTAATTTTCTTTCCATTTGCAGTGTTTCATAATGTAAACAGTTGAAATTTAAGATATTGCTCGAAATAAATGTGGACGATTGCTGTGTTTTCGTATAATGCGTCGAACTCTCCCATAATGCTTTCTTGTAAACAGATCATTCACGGGAGAGTCGCAGTTTACTTTCAGTTTACCTTTGGTACCAGCTGCTGGAACATGGAGAGAGATGTTGAAGGAGGTCTAGTGCTAGGATGTACCCGGCGCAGTTTTCATGCAAAGTTCTGCGAGTTTCAAGCAACTAATCTGAAGCGATTGCATAGGTATTTGTAGAATATCCTATGGTAGAACATTGACCCTCAGTTGGTGAGCTGATTTACGAAATGACTTTGAATTTGTCCTGCTTTGGAATCCAGTCACCTTAACGAACCACTAATTGGAATAAGTTAAATGTTTGGCAGTATAAGGACCTTGAAAATAAGAATGGAGACACAATGACTCCTGTGCACGCGAGTCTGCCATTTAATAAACTCTGTTTCCTTGTTTGCCGAATTATACTGCTAATATGACAACTTCGTTGTTTGAAAAGAAAATCGCGAAATCTGTGACCCAAAACAATGGCATTATATCAGCATATTAATCAGCAGTCATATATTTGAACGTGAAGCGCGTTCTTTCTTCTTAGGACTATCGAATGAGAGATTGCGGCACGCCAAATGTACCCTGATATTATTTTATCAATCAGCACACCAGGAGCTGGCAGCCTTTTCCGCCATATGAAATACTTTAAAACAGAAAAAAAAAGTCACCAGATAGGTCGACCACTTAATGCTTTTCATTTTGCGTTTATGATTATTTTCCCATCCAGTATTATAATAGATGAAAAAGGTTGGTTACTTCGATTAAAAATCTCATTTATGTAGAAATAAGTATTCTTCCATTTCCACATAGTAACAAAACTTTATTCAGAATCTAGCGTATTATGGCTCTGGAATGGTCTGAACATTGATTACTCATATCTGTAAGGTTCGTTGGGTCTCGAGATAAGATAATTGGCAAAATTCCATTAAAACCTAAAAATTCGGAATGTTTTTCAGATATTGTGGAAAATAAACAGTAATTTTTTTACTATTGTTGCCGATTCTGTTTCCATTGGATCTTTTCATTAACACCACTCGCAAAAAAATGTCCACTTTAGCCTGAATCTTAATACAAAACGGACACTTCTGACATAATATTAAAATTTAAGTACTGTTACTCGGCCTACACAGGAAAAATGGCAAGTACATAGTTCTAATCATGTTGGGACCTTTCTATCTGTTAAAGACATTTCATTGATGTAGTTTTCCAACATTCCATGCAAAATATTTATGTGCGGTCACCATTATCAGATTCCTCTTGAGCCCTGAATCTTATCTGTCATATTTTTTCTGGGGCAGTTACTTCCGTACAGTTAAGCCACTTCCGAAGCGTTCAAAAGATTTTCGGCCCATCTCACTAGGATGCTCACTATTCAAAATATTTGGAAAAAGTCATCCACGCAGCAATAATCAATCACTATTTTAGCCAACGACCTCCCTAGCCACACACAGTAATTAGTGAAAGATCCATAACCGCTGAAGTTTTCTCATAATTATGGGTAAGGATTTGCTTTACTTCCTTTGCTGCCTCCTTTAATATAACTGGATAGATCCCATCCATCCCAGATGCCTATCTTGTGTTTATCTTCAACAATTTCTCCTCCACTTTACTCTCAGTTATTACAAGATTATCTAGCTTACTGCCAGAGTTGAATACACCTCTGGCATTCCCCTCGCTGAATAGCTCCTCATGTGTGAATGTCGATGCAAAATATTCATTTAGTTTGTTAGCTACATTAGCAGGATCATCAACACTTGAACCATCGATATCAAGTGGACCAATCTGATTCATCCCTTTCCTTCCAGAATTTATATAAGTAAAGCACTCTTTGCTGTTTTTCTTTGCATCCTTTGCCAAAGATTTCTCGTAATCTGCCTTCGCCTGCTTAACCTCCTTTGTAACTTGTTACAGACCATATTATATCTATCATAGGCTTCTGTGTCACATGTTAATTTATATGTATTCCATGCATTTTTATTCTCTGCCATATGTCTCATTAGTTCATCTGACATCCATTTAGGCCTAAACCTTGAACAACATTTCTTAGTTGGTATGTAAAGCCTAGTAGCTTCCAAGATAAGTTCTTTGAATGCTTCCCATTTTGAATTTGCTGTTGGTAACATCATCAGTTGGTCCCACTGTATAGAATTTAAATACTGTCTCAGACCATCGTAGTCGCCTTTACAAAAGCAAACACCCTTCCCTTTACTCCTGATGGTAGTTACCTCTTTCAGTAAATCCCACTTGAGCACACTGTGATCACTGCCACCTAGTGATTCCTTTATCTGCAGATTCTTAATGTATGAAGAATTGGCGCCTCCGTAGCCAGGTGGGCAGGAGCGGCAGTGCTTCTTGATTAGACCAGGGTTCGACCCCGTGACCACCAAATACGGAGATGCGGAAAGGTCAGGGAATGTCCACCGCATATCCCCGCAGCAATATGGCTTTAGTTGCTAATGCTCCTAAAAACCAAATAACAACAACAGCATGAAAAATCACTACTGATAACCAGATCAAGAGTATTACTTCCTCTAGTTGCCTCCCGCACATACTGATGTAGAAAACAATCATCCACAAAAGCGTTGCTATTGTGTGAGTGTCCAACCCACAAATTCCAGCCAATATCTGGGAAATTAAAATCCCCATTATAAGACTCTCTGATTTACTGGCCCACTATTTCTCTGTACAGTTTCTTATTATACTCATCAGAGTCATTAGGCCTATAGCACACTCCTACTCTCAATTTTGATCTCCCAATGCTTATGTCACACCAAACTGACTCGACACTGCATTGTCCAGCGATGTCGATTGGCCCTTGGATTTTATGTGTTTAACTAATAGCATAACCCCTCCTCCCTTCCTATCCTGTCTATCCTTTCTATACACATTGCACTCCCCAAATTCCAGTTCTGTATTCCTTATATCTGTGTGACACCACGTCTCCGATATCTTGTTTTCCAGGCTGCTGCTCATTCCGATAAAAGCAGTGCAAGAATCACTTTCACCTCTGCCAGTGACTACTGTTAATCTATTAGTCCTTGTATCCCCCAGGCTAGCAGTTTTCCGTTCCACTTAACCCTACCTCGATAGCATCAGCAAATATTCTTGCACCCTTTCTATTTAAGTGTATCCCATCCCTGTAGAAGCAGTCTCTCCTGTTAACAAGTACAAACCAGGCTGAAAAAAATTCTACCCCTTGAGCCTTGCACAATTTTTCCAAGGCCGAATAGATCGACAAGGCGCTCATCATATACTCCCTCCTATCGTGTCTTGGCAGAATTGCAGACACTTTCAAATTCAACCCTAATTCACGGCTTTTTTTAAAATAGTGACCTGCATTTGTTAAATAATTCTGCCGGTCTCTTACTCTTAATATCATTAGTGCCAACGTGTACAACTATATCACCTTTTGTGCCCTTAAAAGATATCCGCTATACAACGTCATCAACCGTTGCCCCTGGCAGACATACCCTGGTCCTGTTCCATCTATCCTTTTTACAAAGCATTTTCCCCGTTTCCCTGACAATAGTCACCAACAACTACTAGTTCCTGTGGGACCAACGCATTCTGCCTTGGGGGTTGCCGCTGTGTTGCGTGATGACCAAGTGCAAGCTCTGGCGTTGACGTGGGCAGCTGAGAGCTTGATGGACCCCTTAATTTAGATCCTTCGAAGGCATCCACCCTGTCCTTCAAACTCTCATATAGGCCCATAACAACGCTGTGTTGTCGCCTGATTTCCTTACACTCCTTATATTGCGCACACACAAAGACATCTCCCTTGGCAATATCATGTCCCGTACCCGATTGCTCCACAAACATCATGCAAGCAGTGCATTTTAAAAGGGCGCCTCCGTAGCCAAGTGGGCAGGAGCAGCAGTGCATAGCACACGCTTCTTGATTAGACCGGGGTTCGAGCCCGTGACCACCAAATACGGAGGATGCAGAAAGGTCAGTGAATGACTACCGCATATCCCCGGAGCAATATGGCCTTAGTTGGTAATGCTCCTAAAAACCAAACAACAACAACAGCATTTTAAAAGGCTGTGATTCAGAGGGCAACTGCTCCCCTGAGCCACAGCACTCCCATTAGCTTGAGCCTTTTGCTTTGCTGATTTGGTTTGAGTCATGATTTCGATTTAATTTCAATTTCAGTACAAAATTATAACCATAAATTTGTATCCCAACACAGTTATACGCTATATATATATATATATATATATATATATATATATATATATATTTCAGTATCGAGTGTTATCTAATCCAAGTCTGATCGTTCAGTATGTTCAAAATATGTATCATTCCACTCATCTCCTTATCCTTACATCTGAAGCGCCGTCTTGAACTGGGCCACAAAGAAGTATTTCATGATCTGTAAGGTGGTATTGTTCTCGAATCTGAACATCACACTTTGCAACCACCTCACCGTTTTATGAAATATTATATCCCTAAGTCAAGATTTACGAAGACTTAGTTAACCCTGATAGGGTTTAATAAGTCTTTGTACAAAGTTTTTAATACTTCTTGAGATGGTTCCTTTCGATACACTAGTGATTTCGTTTTTTCTCATTTGTAACGTCTTCTAAACGTTTTCCAACAATAACACCTTTCCGAAAATCGGAAAGATCATCCGTCTTCCCTATGAAAGAATCGACTAAGAGGATCCAGGGAGCGTACAGTATTTCTCATACAAAGGACTGTGAACGTGTCTGATTGAAATAAGTCTTTTGTAATGTCATTCTCGTGTATAATATGCCAATGAATTCTGTAAGACTCCTTCTGTACTGTTAGAATTGTCTAACTTTTCATTTTGGTCATGGAACTCGAGCACATAATCTGTCATGGATGTGCTAAATAAAAAGCACCCTTAGTGAACATGGTTATTCTGAAACTTTTTTTTTATCAAAAAAAAAGTAATAATAAATAAATAAAAATTACAAGACTGAAATAAGTCAGAGCTTCAGCGTATTATGTTGTTCTTGCTAACGTGGAACTGGTTGGGAAGTTTTTATTTATGGATTTTAATCTATAACGCCACTTGTGAAGTGTATGAAACATCTGCCCACATAATTAAATGTGCATTTAATCAGTAGTGACAGAACAAATGTTTAGGGCACAAAACAGATAAAAGCAGAAATTAAATGCAGACATTTTGGAATTTCAAAGACTTGGTGACAGTTAGATATAAGGGATGCAGAGTTTGAATATGGGGAGTATACTCTATACAGAAAAGACAGACAGGATAGGAGGAGGAAGAGGTTTGCTCTTCGTTAAGAAGCACAAAAAATCTAAGGCATTGCATCCAGATGACATTGGTGGCCAGTGCAATATTGAGTTAAGTTTGGTGCGACATACGCACTGGGAAAGAAAAATGAGTCAAGTGTGTTATAGCACTGGCTCTGAGTACAACAAACAGCTGTACAGAGAAATAGTGCGCCAGTAAATCAGAATGTCTTATAATGGGGCGATTTTAACTTTCCAGATAATGACTGGAACTTGTGGATTGGTCACTCGCAATATAGCCTTAGTCGCTGATGCTCCTAAAACCTTGTTTTCTATATGTACCTACTAGGTGGGAAGATGGAAGAAGAGAGAGAGTGAGAAATTCATTAATGTAAATAACAAATAGGACAGTTCTGAGAAATGAGCCTTTAGGTTACTCCCCTGGAGAAATAGGAAATGTCTGAAAAAGACTTGTTTTAACGAAAAATGGCCGATCAGTAACGTAGTCTTCAAGGAGAAGGTTAATTTTTCCTTTCGAGCCAAGATTGAGTAGGATTTTATGATTTATGCAGTCAAAAGCTTTTGATAGGTCTAGAAACAGTGCTATTGCATAGTTGACCCATTTAAAGACAGTCCGTGATCCTAGAGCAGAAATCAACAATTGCCAGGTCAGTGGATCTTTTCGAACGATAAGCGTATTGTTGTTGATGGATTGACTTCCAGGAAGCCCATGAGTCTGCCGTGAAGAATTTTTTCGAATAATTTTGCAAAAACTGAGAGTAGAGCTATTGGACGAAAATTGTTGATAGAGTTGCAATGTTCCCCCTTAGGAACAGGAACAATGACTGCTTTTTTGAATTGAGAAGAAAATTTACTAGATTGAAAATATACTTCGGTGGTGTTAAGGACCTTCTTGAGTGCTTGACAGATTCTCTCGTTCTCTAGAGTCAAATTCGTCTTTAAAAAGGTTATTCACACTTGAAATAAAGTGATTAAAGAAGGCTATGGCTTTTTCCTGGTCATCTGAAATGAGTACCTCGTTCTCAACTACATCTCATACATAGCTCTCATACATATCTCCAACATAGCTCTGTGATTTAGTTTTCCTTCCAGGTAGCAGCTTGTCCAGGACTGTCCACTTTTCCTTGTAATGATGCCTTTTAAGTTGAAAACTGTAATATTTCCTTTTCTCCGACCGAATACTGTCGGTGACTTTGTTTCTGTACGTTGTGTATTTGTTTTTATCTACCTCCTTTCGTGTTGCTCTTGCAAGTTTATCCCTTTTCTTTAGCTTGTTACAAATTTATTTTGAGATGAATGGGCATAATTTCCGTCATGACCTAGTGGTCTTGTTATTCCCTGGACTCCTGATGTGTAATTATTTAGGATGTGCTCAAAGAAGTTCGTCCCAATTTTAGGATCATCTGCAGCAAGCACACCATCCCATAAAGACTGACTGCTGGAGGTCATAACAGAGCTCATTGAGAGAGCCTGGAGTGACAGATCTGTAAGTATACATGATCTCTTCCACAATTGCTTCATTTTCAATTACCATTAGGATGGGGCAATGGTCAGAAATAGTTGCATCCAGTACTGCATAGGTTAGTGAGCATTCAAGAAGGGAATTGTGGGACGCTCCCATTCTAGTCGGGATATTTCCGTCAGTCAAAAGAGAGAAACCATTGGGAGAAATGAAATCTAGGAGGTCTTGCACTTGAGAGGAAGAGCTTTGAAGTATGTTAGTACTGAATTCTCCCATCAGCAGAAGACTAAGGGATTTGCTTGTGAAGTGAGATTCAATATTGTCAAGAGTTACAAAGAAGCTGTTGACTGAAGCTGAGGGAGGTCTGTCACCAGCGACACCCAATCACCAGCGAGGCAATACGGATAAAAGTGATTTCACAAGCTTGGTCAGGCAGATTTGAGATAGGAAAGGCAGAGCATCGCAGATGATTGTGAACGTAAATAGCAACTTCACTCCCCTTTAGAATCACATCTCCAACTGTGAAAGAGAGCATAGTCTTGAAATCGGATTGAAACTTCAGGAGAGAACGAGGTCTCAGTAAAAACCATTAGGTCTGGATGGAGGTTCTATGATGTTAGTTGAGCACGGATTTCATCATGTTTTACAAGACTGCGAGCATTCATATAGAATACAGTAATAGCATCTTTTGATGCTGCAGTAAGGCATAAGTTATTTGGTTTAATTGTTGTCAAGTGACAGGGCAGAAAAATGTATTCACAAGAGTTAGTCATTCAAATTCTGGTAGGATGAAGAGATAGATGAATCATTTATAGAGATTCTTCCCAGTCGGGATTCCAGAATATCTGAAAAATGCACGAATTGTCATTCCCGTTGACTAGTTTCGATAGCTAAGTTACTGGCTGATGACCTAGTACCAGGAAGAGGGAGCGTCCATAGAAAGCCGATCATTAGCCGATGGGAGCGGCCGACCCACCCAAAGTCCCATTGCTAACACCACGACACAGGACTCTACGCCTCAACTGGGCGAAATAACATCGGCACTGGACCTTGGATGATTGGACACCGGTCTCCTGGTCCGATGAGTCCAGTTATTTCAGCGGACGGGAGGGTGCTTATCTGGGGGGAACCGCACGAAGCTATGCACCCGTCATGTCAACAAGGAACCGTTCAGTCAGGTGGACGGTCGGTAATAGTCTGGGACGTGTTCAACTGGCGCACGTTGGGACCGTTGTACGTCTAGGCGTATCTCTGAACGGTCCAGGTTACGTGTCTATTCTTGCAGACCATCTGCATCCGTTCATGGCCATGGTGCACGCACAGTGCCCCTCCCTGCAGAGCTGTGGTGTCTAGGACATGGTTTGAAGAGCATTCCGCAGATTTTTACCACCATGGAATGGCCTCTCCGTTCACTGAACATGAATCCTGTGGAGCATCCTTGGGATGCTGTGGAAAGGTCCGTTCGAGCTTTGGATCCTCCATCCAGGAATGCGACGGAATTTTGGACAGCAGTGCAGCAAGCATAGATGGAAATACCTGTGGAAAGCTTTCGTGAACTAGTGGACTCTATGGTGTGACTGCTCTTATTCGGGCGAAAGGTGGGCTTACCCGTTACTAGGTAGGTTTCCTACGATTTCTGTCCACTCAGTGTACACAACGTTACATTTCAGGCGCATTAGCAAATAGTAATAATTCGTGATATATAACAAAAAACAGCAAAAAGCAATGATTTTTATGCTCGAATCAAGAACATTTCGTTTCTGCTGACCCGCCATATTGTCCATCCATTCCTCCAAACAGCGCACGGCAACAAAAGGAGTGTACAGTGCTTTAGCAGAAACGAAATGTTGTTGATAATAAGTTACGGATTTCTGTTGGTCCTCTTTTAACGAAATATAAAATAGCATGAAAATCCATACAGGCGAAGACATGGTGAAGGCGAATGCGCGTTAGCATATATGGTAACGCTTCTAAAAAGATACGACTTTTGGGGATGTGAAATATTATGTTTTTTTTCTGATACTTGTTTTTCCAGGTCAAGGTTTCTTCAGAAGAAAATCTTTCCATGAAAGAGTTGGCCTAAACCCAAAAGAAATTCTCTGATTGCAGTTTAAAATTTGGCCAAAGGCGCAAACAAAGGTTTCAAGAGTTATCAGAATGCGGTATTATGGAATGCAGTGAAATTACTTGCATCATTTCATTAATGACTGCGAGATAGTGCAGTAACTGCAGAAAAATAGGGCCCACCAAATGTTACTCAGCACTTCCTTATTGTATTAAGAACTCTGTTTTCAAAATAACTGGAAAACAATTTGTATGTTTTAAACAAATTGAGAGCTCACGATCTCTTGTTCATTCCATACGTTTTCGGTACATTTTAAATGTTAAAAGAAAGAAAAAACTGGTTTGGAAACTTACTGAGGAATATCCCCTAACTGATTCGGTTGATTGTAGTAGGGTTTTAGGCGCATCAGTGACTTAAGCTATATTGCTGCGTATGTTGAAGAAGAAAAAGAACTCTGTATTATATACAGAAGGCACATTGCTGTATATAACTCCGTTCACGGCCACAAGCCAGGGGTTTAAATAAAATAAATTACACAATATAATAAACAAAGATAAAAATGACAAAAAACAAAAACAGCATTATGACTCCAGAAAGGTTTTAACACTGGAGTGATGGACAGGTCCTCGGGAGCAAGTTCTAATGTCCTATGACGTGGTCCTGGGAAGAAAGTCGACCGAGTACGTTCTGCTTATATTTCTTATCTACTGCGAACTTGTAGAGGTCGCCGTACAAGGAGTGTATGTCCTGCAGCATTTGCACCGGTAAGAACCGATCAAATAATTTTAACCGGTTTGGAATGGCCTGAAAGATTGGATTAACCCTAAGGCTTGGGACCGGGATCCTCCATCCGCAGTTAGCCCAGAAATCTGGTAACTGAAATAATGCCGACCATCATTTTGACGGCAAAGACGAGTCTTCTCTCGTGAATGATGGCAGGAAGACGTCTGATGTTGCGAGCTGCCGCCATCTGGGTGGTCCTTGGTGCAGGAGGAAGCCGAAATTTCCATATGGCCTACTTCAATAGCCAGAATTCCCCCGCGAAAATCCGTCTAAGAAGGGTCGTAGCAGTTGAAGTCCAGACTTCGGTGCCACAGAATATGACCGGATAAACACATGTCTTAATATATCTGCACCCAACAGCCTGGTCATGGACGTGCATAAGTTGTTGTTTAATCATCCACTGGAGTCGACAGAACTTTATTTGCAGGTGATCTATGTGTGGTAGAAAGGAGAATTTTTGATCAAAAATAACGCCCATATCTGTATGTTGTTGGACGGCAGAAATCGCGGATCCTCTTAAAATGGGTTGCACTATTGTTGGGTTCCGTTTGAGAGAGAAAGTCAACTGTTTTGACTTTTCAGGATTCATATGAAGTCTGAATCAGGAAAGGAAGGCCTCAAGGTTCCGGATTTTCTGAAGGATTAAGGCATTGATGTATTCAGCAGTGTCTCCAGAGCTGATGGGAGTAAACGGTTATGCCATCAGCATAGGTGATGATATCAGTTCGGCCCGGCACGAGAACAGCTGAGAACAAGATTCCGGACAGGACCCTGTCTTGTGAGACTCCAGCTTTTATAGTCCTGGTGTAACGCAGATTGCCATCGCGAACAATAATGGTCCTGTTTTCAAGCATTGTTTTAATAAACCAGGCACGCCTCCACCAATGAGGTAGTACTCACATAGTAGCCTTGACAACGCGTGAACGGATATGGAATCAAATGCTGCCTGGACGTCGATATACGTAACGGTGATATTCCGAACGGTGCTCAAATGCCCCGAGGATCTTGGTAGTGGTGGTGACTAGATTTGTAGCGGTGAATCTTGACCGGGTAGCATAGTGTATCTGCGGAAGCTGTTGTGGCATAATTTGGGTGTTTAGCGGTCTCAGAAGAGATTTCTCAAAGAGCTTTAATAGGCTTGATGCAGAAGAAATTGGACGAAAGCGACTGGGCGGAGAAGCAGAGCGTATTTTCGGCAGCGGTCTTACTAGATAGACATACCACATAGGAGGGAAGAACTTTTGGTTAAGGATCTTGTTAAATAACGACAGGATAGGATCAACAACAAATGTACTGAGGCATTTCAGCATAAACGTAGGAATTCCGTCGACACCGGATGCTGCTGTGTATGTAATATGTATATTGCGTGTGTTCTGTGGTTTGTTTACTGGACGAAAAACCAGAGTTTCCTGGAGAAAAAAAACCATGCTACCCTCGCCTTAGACTGACTATCTCAGCCACGTGTGAAAAAGGCCCACAAAAATTCTTCCCGTCTTCGACGGGCAAGTGCTCGGGTCTTTCCACCCGGTGTGGGGAGAGCGGCAATCCTACGAACGATGCTATCTACGAAGGCTGCCCAGAAAGCTAAAGTTTTTCATCCCATTAAAAAACTAACGACTGCAGAAAAAAAAATGAGGGCCATGAGCATATAGGAGACCCCTTCGCGATTACCGTACTCAATGCACTGCATCGGTATGGACGAGTTGCATTTCATGAACGAGTTGCAGCACACAAACCAATGATCACGAAATATCCGTGCTCAGAAATGATTATAATTGTGCCATAACGGCCGTTTTCTTAGTAATAAATCAATGTATGTGCTCTGTGAATTTATAGAAGAATCTAGGTCTGGAGAGAGCTAGGAGAATACTTCCACACTGACTGTGTCGTTTCATTAGCGAAGTAGAGTAGTGATAATGAGGTGCTGGGATATTTTTCATGGTATGGTGTTGGACTTCTGATTTTTGTAGAATGTACCATTATCAAACTGCGCTACTCTGATATTTTACATTGATGGATGGACTGATAGAATCATTTTCAGTAGAATGATTCCTCCTACCATAAAGTACGGTGACTGATTACTTTATTTATATAGACAGCATGCTGCCAACGGTAGGACCTCGATATAAACCCTGTTGAACATCTGTGGAATGAACTGCAGAGACGTGTGCAGAATCAACGTGGAGGTAGAATTCAAGTTGTTACGGAGTGAGTAATAGCGAAATCTTTTCCAGTGAAATTTGCAAAAAGACTGGACAGTCTGCCACTTAATCTAACTGCTGTGATGATGGGCGAAGGTGGATGTATCCAAGTTAATTTCTCATCACTTATTTTGGTGTGGGGAGAACGGCGAACATTTATTCAACATTACTCAGTATGATCAGAAACTCAACAAATTCAGCTATCCACCAGAAACTTAATAAAAAAAAAAACATTGTGGAATTTAGTCTTTTGCCAACATCAGGTGGGTCAGAGTCTCGAATTGAGACAGTGCGAGCTCCATTGAGACTGGCCCACCTTCCCGTGGTGTGGACGAGTACCCAGAATCATCTGTCCAGGTGACTGATGATTCTGGGTAGCCAAGCGGTCAGACACAACAACAGAACACACACATAATACACACAAACATACACTACTTATTTCTGGCCCTTCTACAGTGGTACTGTTCTTCACAGAGATACGAGGCGGAGATGAACTGACGTTCTAGGTGCCGCCCATTACAAAAACACATGTCCACATGTCCACACATGTGGAATTTAGTATCGAAAGCCCGCAAAAGATTCAAATTTTAGTGATAATGATTTTAATGAAAATGAAGAGCTGATAGAGATCAACTATGAATTTTTCTCAGGACTACTGAATGTACATTCGTAAATGAATTAAAAGAACCTTCTTCAGAAATGTCCACCACTTTTGAAAGCTGGCTGGAACCGCTAAGTACAATAAATAATAATAATAATAATAATAAAAGCCACTTTTGATTGGGTGAGCTAATTATGCCACTGAGTAATTCACAGAAATGTGATATAAATACGTTCTCTGAGCGATGAAGAATACCTAATGAAATGATTAATCCTTTTAAAAACTTCCACTAGAATAGAATTCGGCGTTAGCTGTTACAGCTGGGAACATGGGCGCTGCATTAGAAAGACTTGCGAATAGCGTCCATGTAGAATCCGTGTCAAAATGACTTGATTTTGAACCTTGTTGGAGGTATTCTCATTGAGAGGAGAGATCTGGAGGAGCGAGTTTCAGTACTGCCAGCATTGGCATGATGAGAAATAATTGTGAATGTTGCAGACTACCCTTGTGGGTCCTGCGGTAATTTATATTTTTCAGAAAAGCCTTTTCAATAAGTTGACTTGTATCATTTTGTGAACTATTGCACTTTTATCATTTATGCCTTAAGTTTTATTCGCAAGCGTAGCTGTGTTATGATCAACTTAAGTTTATACATTGCAAGGAAGATGTTGCTTTAATATTACGATATGAATTCTGTTTATTGATGGTTTTGTTTTCACAGGCAAATTGGGTTTTTAGTGCAAGGTATAGTTAATCAGTCATGCAGTTAGTGGGAAGAATATATTTAAAATGTGAAGATTTACGATGTGTTAACACTATTCTGTATTTCAATGAAAAATAAACTTTATGTCCACAATTTCCTACATTGACAGTGTGGAAATTTAAACCACTAACGTAAGGACAGTGCAGCTCACAGTAAGTTCCAAATTTAAACTTTACTCAATATTTTCGAAACCCCTGCAATGCCTTTGTGGAATCCAATAAAAGTTCGTTGGTTGTTGTAAGGTTTTAGGCTCTTCAGCAGCTAAGGCCATATGCTTGTAAATTGCATGTGTTCTGTGGTCTATTTTCCGTGTGCTGGACAAAAAACCCAATTTCTGGAGAGTAAAGCATGCTACCCTCTTGACTGACTAACTCAGCCAGGTTGTGAAAAAGACCTATAAAGATTCCTCGTGCCATCCAGGATGAAATCCATTGGCTTGAAAACCACTGTCATAGACCATCAGGCTGTACTACTGCAAATATTGTCATGCTCACATTTTTTTTTTTTAAATGTGAGCGGAGAAATTAAATTTATTTTTAGTTATCTCATATTATCTGAAACAAAAAATATACCAATAGTTTTCATTCAGAAAAAAATATGTATATTAGTGTCTCTCGCTGGTACCAAAGTGGTTATAATTCACCATCCTCCCCACAGTGGAAAAGGCCTGGATTGGAATCCAGTGAATGATGCCAGTAATATTTAATGTTTTATTTTTTTCACAACGTGGCTGAGTTAGTCGGTCTCAGGCGATGATAACGATTTTTTTTCGGCTGGACACTTTTTTTTTTTTTCGGTAAACAGGCAAATCAACCACGGAATATTCGCAATTCACACACAATGTGTTCAGTGATCACTGAATTATGAACACCTACTTAATACCGTGTTGGGCCACTGTTCTCCTAACCATTGACTCCATTAGATGTATGAAGACGTCTGTATAGATCTGCAGCCACGCTGCCTGCAAGGCATTCTACAGTGTTGGAATAGATGACGGTTGCATATCCATACGCCTCTCTTGATATTCCAAAACACCCCAAAGGTGTTCAGTTGGATTGAAGTCGGGCGAATTTGGAGGCCAGTTCAGTTGGGTGATATGGTCACTGTGTTCCTCCAACCACTCGTGCACAGTTAGAATAGAAACATCTCGTTTCTGTTCCGGGAAGAAATGCAACATGCTAGGGTGCACATGGTCTCCTACCCGCTTGACCATCTCGGGTACATGAATTCGATTTAGTTTTCTTTTACTTTTCACGGTAGTCTCCGGATGTATGAACTTCTCGAAATGAGTGTTCAACTCCTGGAAAGCCATGCTGCCTGTAAAGCTTTCCACAGTTTCGGAATAGATGACCAGTGCATGTCCATACGCTTCACTTCCCGTTTCAAAACATCGTGGTATTCAAGTGGATTGAGGTCATGCAAATTTCGACCAATCAAGATCGGTGATATGTTCGCTTTCTTCCTCGAGCCACTTGTGAACGGTGCGGGCCTGATGACGCGGAGCATTACAGTCTTGGAAGAGCCAGTTTCTGTCCGGAAAAAATGCAACAGTAAGGGGTGCACATGTCTGCTAAGAGCTGCCGGTAGACCTTACCAGTGCGTCTGCGCGGCAGCACAGTGGCATTGTCACTGTCTCCACACCGTGTGGAAAAGGTCGGATTCGAATCTCATCAGTGACGCGAGGAACTTTTGTGGGCTTTTTTTTGCACTCAGTCTCTGAGTTAGTCGCTCTCAGGTGTAGATAGCAATGTTCCCCCCTCTCCCAGAAACTCGTTTTTTTATCCAGCAAAACTAGCAAATCGACCAGAGAACACATGCAGTTCACAAATGTTCAACACATGGGTAGTTGAATTCATGTTCCGGGTGACCCAAGTGTGAAATTTTATAAAAAGACCTCACCAGTGAAACGTTGGTCCGTATGCACTAGTGTCCTAGTTCTTTCCAGAAAAACATGCAAAATGTTAAGAAACCACTGCCACCTGCCTCGACAGAATGTGGGCACCACACGAAGGCGTCCTTCGGCTTGTTGCACCGTACGATTCTGTTTCTTGTGTTCTCTCAGTATTGTGAACTCCTCTGACCATGTGGTCGTCCCGAAGTATAACAGAAAATTTATTTTTATTTGGGCTCATCCGACCAGCCCACTCGTTTCCAGTCCTTCAGTGTTCAACCAGCATATTGACACCAGAACATTCGCCGTCGACGATGATCAGCGGTTAGGAGAGGATGTCTCTTGGGTTGTCTGCTGTGTAAACCCATACATGTGTGTGACACATCGTCATTTGGGATACTGTTCTTGCTTTCTCCATATTGCATTGCGATGTCAGTTGTCGCACAGTGACCTGCCGTTGAGCTCGTACAATGCTCAACGGCATTTCGGTCACCGCGAACATGCGCCTGCGTAATCCTTTACAGTTCTGTCGGCGGGAGGTGGTTTGACCCGTTCGACACTTGTGTCTTTTTCGGTATGGAAGCACCCGATGTACGAACTCCCACAATAATGCCTTTTTGAAACTCCATGATATTTTTACTACGTCCCATAACTGCTACTTGATCACTTTGGTTTGCACGACCAGATGCAAATTACCATTTACTCTAGCATACGAAGCTGTTCGGCTTTTCATACTGCCAGTTATGCGGTATAGTCCATTATGGTTGGGACAGTCATAATTCAGTAATCACAGTACTAATGCCTCAGCCATAGTTGCTTTGGCGTTCAAACAGACGTACAAGTACAAATATAGTGTGACTCCAGGCACGATTTGTTATCTTTCTACCAGTTGTACAAGGTAAGTTTTATTAGTGTGTAATTCGAAGAAATTTCTGTCAAGTCCTGGATATAAAAATTTTGATTATGCTATCAGAATGTTAAGTTCTCTTAGGAAATATTCAAATGTCTTTTTTTGTGTGTTGATTACTTAATCAAGTGTTATGAGTGAGGCAGTTGTATTTCGTCTGAATCTGCTTAAGTTTCCCTTTAGAAATTCATTTTGCCTGGACTGTGAAGCATTTGGGCGCAGTAAATCGATATTTTTAATTAAGAACTACCAAATTTAGTTAATTGATTTTCGACAGTCTTTAAGAAAGAGCAGCCCACAGCCTCCTAGTGATTTCTTGGAACGTGTAACGAAAGCATTGCGTTAAGAAACAGAAGTAATGTAGGTTAAAAGTAGGGTGTTTAATTTATATTTATTGCTCTTTTTATCATGGAAGAATATCGATTAAAAGTAGAATATCAGGACTGTACTCTAAATACTTTAATCACGTTTTAGTTATATAAATCGTGTTGTATTTTAAGCAATCCAAACGGTCAATCAAACTATCAAAAATATCTCTATAATGGAATTGGTATACAATTCTTGCTTCCTTGTATCATTTGCTAACACTAATACTAATCAACCTTTTTTTTCAGAAGTAGAATTACTTATGAGTGGTGCTCAGAAAGTTATACTTCAGTAATACAGAAACAGCAGCCTAATTTTTTTTTTCTTAGTATGTATTCCCTTGAGTTCAGTACTTAGGACCTCCATGATTTTTTTACACTGTCTTGAGTTCAATACATGCCTTCCATTTTGACGTCAAAGGGAAAAGACCATAAAAAAATTGTTTTTGTCTTGGTCTCCAAAAATTCCGTTTACCAATTCTTTGAGATGGTCATTTCTTAAAAATTGATGCCCACGCAGTTATTTCTGCAGAGTAAATAATCACTGAGGGGACAGGTCTGGATTATAGGACGGTTGTTTTAACGTTTAGAATCTGCAGTAATTTCTTTATGAAACTTGTATACAGGGACAATATCATGAAATAGAACATCCTGTGTCAGTTTTTCTCTTCTCTGTTCCTTCTGCCTCCTCCCTCTTATTTTTTTTTTTTTTATTTATTATTTTTTTTTTTTTTTTTGAGAACATAAGCGCTTTCAAGGTTTATTTTCTTATGTGGTATGCAGTCTATCAAAAGAATTTCTGTTTTAGAATTGCTGAACATGATCTTCCTGGGAGGATAGACTCCAGAATCTTTTTTTTTAGGTGGTGGGATCGATTGTATGGACTCTGGCTTTGTTTCTTGATCACAGTGATGAATCCACGTTGCGTCACCAGTTACAATTCTTGAAAGAAACTCATGGATCTGCATCATGCATGTGTAACTTTTCCTCACAAATTTTAACGCTCTACCGTTTCTGAAGAGGTACCACCTAGAGAGAACTGACACTTTGACATTCCAAGTGTTCGTAGAGGATGGTCAGTATTGCCCTCACAGAAATATTTTATATTCTCTGGCAATCGGAGATATTTTGGCACATCTCTTCTGCGTAACTTTTTCAATTTTCTGGCACATGTCTGGAGTTGTCACTTGTTTTGGTCCTCCTGAGCGGGGGAGGGTCATCTATCGATTTTCCACTCCATTTTTAAAATACTTAGACCAATATTTTATCTGGTACTCAGAAGGGGCAGAGTCACTATACACAAATTTCATGCATTTATGAATAACATTTGGTCCATGCTCTTCTTTTGCTGAAACTTTGATGGCCCTACTCCAAGTTCCATGTTTTCTTTTTGTTTGGCTACTTTACACCCCTTCTCTTCTTCCGTACATACATGACTCCTCACTAAACCACAAATGGTGTAATCACTCAGACATGTTTCCTTTCATAGCAATGACAAAGAATAATTATTCAACGCCCACAAACTACGCTGAGGAACCAATATTAGTGCATTTATTCTCCATGTATTTGGTCTGCATATTAATGTATCATGATCAATAAAGTAATATTGATTCTCTAATACTTATTTCTGTGACCACCGAACTTTGTGTTCTCTTCGTGACCAAATAAATGAGTTAACAGCGCAGATACAAAGCATTAAATCCATTTGATAGGCGCATTTTATCAATCTTCCTTATTAAAATCAATTTTTAGCTGATTTCACAATTTTTAATAATTTTTATTTCTTGATTGGTTTGTTTACCGAACAGCTTTATTACAGCCATGGTGTAAATAGGCTACTGTATATCGATTTCAGCTCTTTCGACGTACTTTGGGAGAACTTAATTAAGGCTATTACTAGAATTGATTACCTTTTTCATGGCGCAATTGGTCTGCCTCCTTTCCTTTTCTAGCCTAATTTGTTTGCACCTTCCAACGTTTGTGGAATTAAGGTTTGCTGTGGTATTTTGGATGATTACAGTATGGCAATCAATACAGAGTTGTATGCACAGACTCATTCTTATTTAAATATTTTTCCAAAGTTCTTGGCAGGTAAGAGCTTTTATGTATTTTTAGCATCTGTAATCGAAACGGGGGTTCTGTTTTTAATATTCAGAATCCGTATTTCTGTTTTGGAATGAGAAACTGAATATTCCTTGTTTGTCACTGTAGTCAGTACTCAAATTTCTTATTCTACTGCTATTTATTAAATAGGTTGTTGGGTGACCACGCATCATGCCCTGTTCATTTACTGAGCTTTCTCTTGCATTGTATAAACTGGCGTTTTGAACATCGTACAGCTCATCAATATTAGCCAACTAGTTTACTACGAATATGGGTATGTAATTTTGAAGAAAGTGATTCTGCTCTCAAAAAGAAGCCTCCTGGTGGAAGAAGAAACGTCCGTGCACTAGAACATATAGTAGAACTATGTTCTAGTGGTAGCTAGAACATATAGTTCTACAATATGTTCTAGCTACAATAGTTTAAATAAATTCAAGGCAGAACTAGACATTCATTTGGAATGAATGGATCAGTGAAATGGGGAGGGGTTTTTTTGGCTGATGCTGTATAAGCTTGCTTTCTTGCATCATGTGCCTCTACTAATGTTAATGACGTTATTTTGAAGATGGTAATGGAATGGCAACAACTGTGGCGTCAGATCGCTATGTTAACGTGATCTCAACTGTTTTGATCGATGAACTAGCTACTGGGTTTCCTCAAGTTAATGAGGTTAGTTGGTTTCAACAAGATGGCGCGAAGTCTCATACCGCCAGGCACTCAGTGGACGCCATACGACTGCTTTTTCATGACGACATTTCTTGGCTTGTTAGGTCCCTAGACCTGTTAGCATATGACTTTTTTATGGGGGACACTTAAAAAAAAATCAAGGTATACTCTTATCGCCTGAAAATATTGAAATGCTGAAAGAAAGAATTAATGAAGAAATTGCCGAAATTTCTGTGGAGATGCTATGCTGCGTCATGAGAAACAAGCATGGTGGATTAGAAGAAAGCTGTGCAGAGACAGAGGTCTGGGATATTATTATCGTCAAAAAATAAACGGCATGCTATGCACTTTATGATGGCAGATACAGATTCTTTAATTGTTCACTCATTATTTTAAGGGCCAAGCCCTGTCGTCATAGAGATTTTTTTCTCCACTTTTCCTGAATTTGGCCTTTTTTTTTTTTTTGCTTCACTGTAGTTCATTCTTGAGATTCGGAGCACGTAAAGTGGTGTGATTCTTGATTATCCTCTGCTTCTTTTCCCTTCAAGCTATTCTTCTATTATGTTTACTATCCAATCATTGTGTCTCCGGAGATGTTCTAGGAACCGCATCTTCCTCTTTATTGTGGTTTTCTTGATTGTTCTTTGTTCCTCAGCTACTCTGAGGACCTCTTCATTCATCTTTTTGTCTCTCCAGTTGATTTTCGTCAATGTTCTCCAGAACATATAGCTCGAATGCTTCAAATATCCTCCAGTCTATTGCTGTTATTGACCACGTTTCACATCCATACAGCAGTATATTCCATATATAGGTTTTCACGAATCTCTTCCTCTTTTCTTTGTTCATGTTGTTTGCAATAAATTATTTCTTTTTCCTAAGTGCTTCTTTCGCTATCGCAATTCTTCTTCTTTTTATTTCTAAATGTCTTTTGCTATCCTCTTGTATGTTGCTTCCAAGATATACAAATGAACTTGTTCAATTTCCTTGTTATCTATTTCTATCTTGTCTGTTTTTCTTTGACTTTCTTTTCCAGCAACCATTATTTTTGTCTTAATTTTGAACTCTTATTCTAAGAAAACTTCTTCCATTACTTCTATTGTTTTTCAGCTCTACATTTTCCACTAGTACCGCTATATCATCTGCAAAACTTATGAATTGCTCCTGTACTCCTATGTTTATTCTTTTGGTTTTACATTTGACTTTCTCTAGAGCGTCCTCCACGTGCAAGTTATAGAGTAATGGTGATAATGCATACCCCTGCCTAACTCCTCTTATCTTAGCTATTACTTTATTATTTTTAAATTCAGTTTTTGTTGTTTCATTTTCATATAATTTTTTGATGGTTTGTCGTTCTCTCCAGTCAAACTGGGCATTATTCATGACTCTGAAAAGAACACAGTCAAACCCTTTTTCTAGATCAATAAAAGCTATGCATGGGGTTTTGTTTATGATTATTCTTCGATCTACAATGATGTGTAGGGCTAGGATGGCTTCTCGTGTTCCTCTTCTATTTCTAAAACCAAACTGATCTTCACTTAAAACTGTTCTGTTTTTTGGTTTAATTGTGTTTTCTTATGTTCAGATGTATTTTGGATGCGTGGCTAAGCAGACTGATGGTTCGATAGTTTTTACACTGTCTTGAGTTCAATGCATGCCTTCCATTTTGACGTCAAAGGGAAAAGGCCATAAAAAAATGTCTTTGTCTGTTGCATTTCTTCTTTTCGGCAATGTAACTGTCCGAAAAAAAAAAAGTCATCCACATCTTTTTCATAGACTGCTTTTATGATATCGAACATTTCTTTCTTTGTTTTGTCTCCTGCTTGTTTTAGAAATTTAGCTGGAATTTGATCTGTCCCTACTGCTTTTCCATTGGGGGACCTCGTTTAGAGCTCTTCTATATTCTAATTCTAGTAAGTCTGGACCCAAACAATCTTCTTTTACTCCTTGTTCGTCCTCCAAGGCTTCCTCACTTATTTGGTTCCCATCATAGAGGTCTTCCTGGTACTCTTTCCACCTTATTCTTATGTCTCTATTTCTAATCAGTAGTTTTCCATCTTTATTTCTTATTGCTGTGCTTTTGGTTTTAGGGTCTCGAGTATATGTGGCAATCATCTTGTATGTTATATCAGTTCTTCCATTGTTTAAATTATCTTCAACTTTCTTGCATATTTCATCCATCTACTTTTCTTTTTCCCTTCTGCATTCCTCAGTCGCTTTATTTCTTAGTCTTCTGTACTGTTCTTGTCCTTCGGCTGTATTCTTCTTTCTGGCTTTGTTTCTTTCTATAATCTCACTTCTTATCCATGACTTTTTGACGTGAATACATCTTTAAATTCGGTCCGGTATAGGGGGGTCTCTACGAAAACTGTAGCGACCAAAAAAAAAAATGGCAAGATTTGTCGCGCTTATATCTCGTAAACTATAAATGAAAATCTAATGATTTAAATTTTGTTGGATAGAAGATTTATGTCCGTATTTAAAATGGTGGGTAGTGGGAGTCGTGCAGCGGTGAGGGGAGGAGGGGTAGCTCTTGCGAGTGAACACTGAAAATGACGACGTCGCGCGGCGTTTGGGCAGTGTAACTTTGGATTGCGAAGGATAGGACGTTGAAATTGGCGTCGATTTGTAGAGAATGACAGGATCTACAATATTATTTAGCAATAATAACCGATAAAATAAAATTTGTAAAGTTAGAAGCCGATAAGTGTGCTGAGTTTAAGAAAATTTTTCATAATGTCGAAAAAATTGCAAAGGAAATATGAACAGAAATGTAAGAAACTTATATCATTGGAAAAAAAAATTCAAAAGTTCAACTTGAAGTACATTTCTACATCGCCCATTGCACTTTGCAAAGTGTTGCACTTCTATAGCTTTAACCTTTGTAAGAAACATCGATGTAAATATTATGCCATATGTATCTTACTTCTCCTATCATTGGCCTTTTGATAAATAAAATTATACTTCACGTATAAATTATGTTTCATTTACATCTTACCCTTCCTCTAATAACACAAAGACTGATTCACGCCTTAAACGATTGCTGTTGTGTCCCCGTACAGAACCCACCCCAATTTTTAGTTGTAGTCTCAGTGTCCAATTGCTTTGTTCGCATTATCTTCCAGTCTCTTGCACTAATTTCCACTCAATATAGTCTTTTTTTTTTTTCTTTTTTTTTTGTTTCAAGCATTGCATCTGTTTCTTTCTTAAACTCTTCTTCCACTGTTCCTGTAATAGTCTCACATTCCACTTTTTATTCTTTGTTCTTTGTATTTGCTTATGCCTTAGCTCGCATTTTGCAATAACTAGCGAGTGATCACTTCCCGGATGACTGAAACAAGCTTTTAGTTGGTTTCTATATCTTTTATTCACTAGAACATAATCAACCTGATATCGTTGTAGGTCTCCTGGGGCCTTCCAAGTGTAGCGTCTTCAAAAAGTGTTGCCAACGATTAATCTTTTGTTTATAAAACTCTAGTAGCCTCTCTTCCCTTCTACTTTTTCTTCCAAGTCCAAATGGTCCTGTTTCTTCACATCACCCTCCTTGTCCTGCCACTGCAGTGAAATCGCCCATTATAATTAGGTTTTCTTTATCTTTTACTATTCCTATTAGTTCGTCCAATTGTTCATACACGGCTTTTATTTCGCATCATAACAGTTGCTTGTTGGCATATAGACTTTTATTATATTTAAAGCCACTGGGTTTGCTACCACTATTGCCATCAGCACTCTATCACTAAGATGATAGGTGTTTGTTACTTTTTCCTCCATTCTTTTGTGCAGAAGTCCAACACCCTTTCGTCCCTTCTGTCCACTACTGTATATAAATCTGTAGTCGCTGCTCTATATGTCACCGAACTGCACTGACTCCCATTGTTCCAATGTCCTGTTTCTTTGCTTGTTCTTTAAGTTCCTTCAATTTTCCTATTTTCTTCAATGTTCTTATATTCCAAGTTTCAATTCTTATGGAAGTTGGAACTTGAAATATAAGAACATTTGATGAATTTTTAGAACATGATGAATTTGAAGAACATTTAATTATTGTCTTTTTAAAATTGCCGATTCCCTGCCTCACCCTGTACTTTGCTAGGCTTTTATATAGCTATATATTTTTAAAAAGGACTGATTTTATTACAAAAGTCTCCATTGTACGTGCCTATATCTTTGCTTTGATTCTTCAGAAACAAAGTGGTAAATACCTAAGTTCCATATATTTATTTCCAATAGGTGGGATGCATCCCCTTTTGTCGTAGGCACAGATTTCCTTAATTTTAAAGGCTAAGGAAGGATGCAGCCAGAGGCGAAATTATATATTCTGGGCCCTTCCGGGAGATTCGCGAAGAACACCCTTGTATCGCGCTCCTGGTTGTACTGCTGAGTTTAATTATTAATGTAATACTTCAAGTAACTCTTGTTGTGTAACCAGATTTTCTTTTTTAAGACGTCATGCTGAAAAAAAAGGTTATATTCTACCCTTGTTTATAAAATTTTTTATATAAAATTTTCATGTTATATAAAAATTTGTTTATATTACATATGTGTAAAAAGCGCATACTGTCATCATATCCGTCTGCCCGCATGTAATAACTCTACTCCCAATGTATAGATTTTTATCAAATTTCATATTTGCTTCTTCTAGAAAGGTTTGTTGAGTGGTTCGAAATTTCATTGAAATCGGACCAATAGAAATCAAACAATTATTATTTCTTTGTCCTTCTGGCCAATTATATACTCCCATTGAATGGATTTTCATTAAATTTTATATTTGGCTTCTTTTGGAAGGATTTGTGTAGCCTTCCCATAAATTATTAAAGTCTGACCAATGTAACTCCAGCAGTTGTTATGTCCTTCTTTCTTTTAATACATAGCCTAGCCATGTACCATATATTGTAGCTGAAGCTCTGGATATTATGATTCTTGCCGTACGCAGATTGGAGTAATGAAATGAGCAATAAGGCGGATGCGCAGAAAATAAATTTTCTCTGTTCACGCATGAAAATCATTTGCTTTTTCTTAGTTTTTTTATTATCAGTTTACTAAACACAAATATTAATTAAAAACAGAAATGTTGCATATGTGATGTATTTCGATTGCTGTGAAAATTCAGTAAGAAATAAGTAAACTGCATTACAAAAACTTTCTATCGAAAAACGTGATTAGCAACATCTTGATCCTGGATTTCTGTAAACAAAACTTTTTAGGGCCTTGGTGATGATTTTGTCTACTGCATGCTCTGACACTGTCTCTGGGTCGTAATAAAACACCCAACGTCCATCTCCAGTGACAATACAGTCGGTAAAATTAGGATTGTCTTAACAAGTCTAGATGATGACACTCATCATTTTTGCTCATCCATGAGGGCTGTGCGGCAAAAATTTTGCACAGACCTTCCTTTTCCCTAAATCTTCATGCAGAATTTGACGAATCATCTCCTTATTCATATTCAACTCATCGGTCATCATTCTGAGGGTCAAACGACGATGTCTTGCCACAGTTTCCCCAACATTTGCAACACTATCCTCATTTTGAGAGGTTGACGGGCGCCCACTTCTTGGGTTAACACGAACATCCTCGCGTCCATCTATAAATCTCTTATACTATTCAAACACACTGGTACGACTTAACGTTTCATCACCATAAATAGTTTTTAACATTTCATACTTTTCTTTTGCAGATTTTCCCAGATTAAAGCAAAATTTTATATTCGCGCGTTGCTCCATTTCCAAATCATGATATGGAACGTTAATGCTACTGATGAAACTGGTCGTTACTTGCAACCTGTCAGAGTAGTCTCTATTTCACTATCTCTTGGAGAATGTTTGATGGCAACGTACCACTTCCGTTTATTTTTCAAACGTATCGAACATGATTGCAACAGCTCCACTTCGGAACTTTATTGCCACTCCTCGTATATGCTTAAAGAGACTGTCTTCCCCATGTCCGTCCGTTCATTCGTCCACATGTAACAAGTCAACTCTTAGTTGATGGATTATCATGAAATTTTATATATGGCTTCTTTAGAAAATTTGCGGAACCTTCCCAAATTTAATTAAAATTGGACCAATAGAAATTCGACAATTGTTTCTGTGTTTGTCCGTCCGCATGTAATAATTCCACTCCCAGTAGATAGATATTGATGAAATTTTACACGTAGATCATATTTACAGAATTGTGGAGCAATGCCAAATTTCATTAAAATTTAACCAATACAAATCTGGCATTTATTTCTTTTTCTGTCTGCATGTAACAATTCAACACTGGATTTCAATAAAATCGGATGAATATAAATCCTTAAATTATTGTTTCTTTGTTCCATACTTATCACCTAGGCTATTCATATAGCCTATACTGTAGCTAGAGCACTGGATATTATTTTTTGCTGCTCTGATGGGAGGAATGATTGGATAATATGGTGAATGTGCAGAAATGAAGTACTCTCGGTTTGTGCATAAGTCATTGCTTTTTGCTCTTTTTTTTATAAATGTATTATCACTATTTGCTAACGTGGCTACACTGTAGTAACGCCCTGCGTACACCATAAGTTGTTTAAGACATTGCGTTCTTAAACTCTTTTAATGGTGCCATCAACTACTTCATTTAATACCTCTACTTATTCCTATAAAGGATTTATTCGGAATACCCGGAATAAACTCTGTTTGGCCATCAATTTCGTGAAAGCAATCTGATGGTATTAAATTCTTTCTTTCTGAAATATTTGGTACCAATCGTAAAGATAGTCAAGAAAAAAATATTGATCATCTTTATTTGCTGATTGGGCTGGTAAATTCTTGCTCGATGACTTCATATTGATTTCTGCAGCTTTTAATCTTAGTATGTAGATAACAACACAAATTTTTATATACGGCTGGCTACAATTAGGGATGATACAGATGTTCTTGTACTCCTGGTGATTCCAATTCGCATAATATGGAGCATTCATTTTTAGTGTGCTGAAGTTTCTTGTATTCCTTAAAACACGACATTAATTCTGCTAATAAGCCTTGCTGCTGTCAGATTCTTCATATTGTCAGCAACCTTTAGCCTATATCCAGTTAATTATCTTGAAATTCTTTTTAAGACAATTAACTGGATATAGGCTCAATACAAGATTGTGTATTAGTGCTCAAAGCCAGAGGTACAAAACTTAACGAAAATCTCCAAGTACACTTATTACGGGGTGCAAGAATATTGATGCCATCGAGGCAGTAATAGGAATATCAAAAACATGGTGCTACTCTGGTATAGGGGATACAGAATTTGAATGCAGTTTCTGTTGTATGCCTTTTCTATAAATACTTCCATGGACACTGTTCCTCTGAATTGGCATATTCCTTCCGCCTCTTCCAAACCACCCGAACACATGCCTCAAGCACAAACCCATTTAAAACTTACTCTCGTCTTTTGCTCGTCTGATAATTTTCAAAGGCACTGAAATTTCTAGCCTCTGAAACAAATCATACCATATGAACTGACGCATTATGACCCACGTAGTTCATGCGCCAATAAACCCCAACACAACTAACTAATCCGATTTCTACCACGAAATATTGCTCTCTCTCTCTCTCTCTCTCTCTCTCTCTCTCTCTCTCTCTCTCTCTCTCTCAAGCGTTTGATTCCGTTCAGAAGAGAGCAGTCAAGTAGCTTAACTAGTCACTGTTCTATAGGAGGAACGATAGACTGTAGCGGGAGGACATTACCCGTTGCAGTCTATCGTTCGTTGGTGGAAAGCTTGCCCAGGAGGGTGCAGTGTATCAGCTGCCAAAAAGTTAAAAACATGCTATTGAAGTAAGTGGCATTGACATCAGTGTGAAACCGACGTGTGTTCGAATATATTTTGTTCGCCACCCATGGACCCTTCCAGATGCCAACAATTCAGGCTGTTGGCGGTATAATGGTGTGGGAAGCGTTTTCATAGCGCGCATTTGGACCTCTTGATACCATAGAGCAGCATTTGGATGACATAGGTTTTATCTGGAAGTTGTTTCCAACTGAGCGCATCCATTCATGGCTATAGTGTACTCATCTGCAAATATTTCATTTCATCAAGATGAGCCATGTCACAAAGCCAGAATTGTACAGAACTGGTTCTAGGAGCTTGAGAGGGAGGTCTACTGCAGTGGTCTTCCTAATTAACAGATCTCAATCCAATTTAGCGCCTGTAGTATGGGGTGGAACGGGATCTTCGAAATCAGGAGCCACAACCATCCAATTTGCAACGACTGTGGGAAGCGCTTCAGCCAGTATGGTCCAGCATTCCTTTGATACACCTTCAACATCTTGTTCAGTCCATGCCCCAACGAATCAGGCTGTTCTGAAAATTAAATGAAGTCCTATTCGCTACTAAGTAGTAGGTCAACCTAATAAAATGGCCACTTAGTATACAGCTAGCATAGGAACGAGTGCATTGTGTCGAATTCCTCTACCCTAATTACTGTCTGTACACAGCGACTTCAGTGGTTAGAAAGTTTCTAATAATTTTATAGTCTGGCATTCTCATCAGTTTGCTAACACTCAAGTATGACAAAATTGAGAGCCACTAGAAGGCAATCGAACTTACCGCTGCTTGCCACTATCATTTTCCTACTGCTGTGTATACATGTGACATCGGTTGTCACGACATTCATCTGTACACAGTTGTATATACAAATGACATCTTTTGCAGTCGTGTACGATACTTATGGTAGTAAATGGACAATCGAATAACTGGGTTATTCTATGATGTGCGTGTATTCTGTTGGCAGCTTTTCTGTTTTGGGAATGAAAAAATGCTGGTTTACGAGAGCCATTCATTATTTTTTGTAACTTTGTATAGAACCCCAAGCGATCTGATTTTGGTCACGAATGTCTTACTCACCGTTGGCATGAGCAGCATAATGTGCCCAGTTTCTTCGATTATAGGATTATGTACGTATATTACTTTTGAAAAGATTTTAAAAATTAATTTCGCATTTATACTTTCCCTTCAATGTGTCCTTAATCCACACTACCCTAGCGAAATTATTCCTACATTGATTCTTCTCATTGAAACTCGCTTTTCCAAACACGGGTTTTAATGAACAAATTAAACAATTCATAGGCTCGTGTTTTGCCCAGGGACAGAATCCATTCTTCATAAAATACGTTCAACTACTTACTTGTAACAGGCTGCAGGAATTTGTGACCATTTTTCCTACAGTGCAAGCCCTCGTTGGTAGAGTCTGTCTTCCCCACACCGGGTGGAAATGAACTCCCACAATGGTTCGAGTCCCGTCGACGTCGAGAGGAATTCTTATGAGCTTTTTTTTGCTCAATGTGGCTGAGTTAATCGGATGGTTTTTCTCCCGGAAACTCTGGTTTGTTGTCCAGCAAACAGAAAACTGACCACAGAATACACGTAATTTACAGACAGTATATACGGAGCAATATAGGCTTAGTCGCTGATGCTCCTAAAACTCCAATAAACAATCGACAGTGCAAATGCCATGCCAGTTCCATTTGTAGCAGATGTTATTCCTAGCTGATCTCGCATTCCACTTCACAAAGTGTTCGATTAGATTCAGGTTTGGCTTCTGTTGGCTAGATAAGTTGGACTTCGGTTTTCTTAAATCAAAACTTTATCCGGCATTGGAAGGACTGTATTGGAAGGAACTTATCGTTCTCTCACACTGAGAGCCCATTTCTGCAGAACTTTAGCTTACGGGAACCACTGAATTGTCTAAGATATCGGTTTATGGCCCGACATCGTTGGTTCTTGGCACAAAAAGTAGGAACCTTTGTCCATTATTCTGACCACAAAAGACAGTTTCATCAAACATTCCTAGCTAATTCTTCACCATTGACCAGGGCCCTTGTGGGTATCACAGTTGGTGTAAGTGCAGTACTCTCCACATTGGGTGGAAAATACCTTAGTTCAAACCTGTCAATGACAAGGTGAATTTTTATGGGAATTTGTCAAAATGTGGCTATGTTAATGGGTCTCAGGAGGGGTTGGCATTGTTTGGTTTTTTTCTCTCTGAAACCGGTTTTTCGCTAGAAAAAGAGAAAAAAGAGAAAGATGGTCACTCCATCACGGAGGCGGCACAGAAAATGCACTATTGCCGTTCGACAGTACAGTATCAAGAGTATATCGGGAATACGCCGTTTCCGGAATAAAATCTCATCGTGGACAGTGCTGTGGGCGGAGAAAGGTGGTGGATGAACTTGGCCATCGACGTCTGTCTCGCATTGCTTCAGCCAAACGGAGAGTGAAGCGACAGTGGCGCACATCACCGCCGACTTCAACGAGGGAGATACCAGAAACGTTAACACCAACACCATCAGGCGATCATTAGCCACAATAGATTATGGGAGCCGCCGACCTACCAGAGTCCAAATGCTAACACCATGAAACAGGACTCTACGTTTCAACTGGGGAAAGAACATTGGCACTGGACCTTTGGATGATTGGAGACGGGTCTCTTGGTCCGATGAATTCCGTTTCTAGTTATTTCGAGCGGACGGGAGGGTGTGTATCTCGCGGAAACCGCACGAAGCTATGCACCCGTCATGTCAGCAAGGAACTGTTCAGGTAGGTGGACGATCGGTAATGGTCTGGGGCGGGTTCAACTGGCACACGTTGGGACTTCTGGTACGTGTTGACGCATCTCTGAACGGTCCAAGTTACGTGTCCATCCTTGCAGACCATCTACATCCCTTTATGGTCATCATGCACGCACAGGGCAATGGACTCTTCCAACAGAGCGCCTCCCCACAGAGCTGTGGTGACTAGAACATGGTTCTAAGAGCATTCTGCAGATTTTTCCACCATGGAATGTCCTTCCCGTTCACCGGACATGAACCTTGTGAAGCATTTTTGGGATGCTGTGGAAAGGTCCGTTCGAGCTTTGGATCCTCCATCCAGGATTTCGACGGAATTATGGACAGCGGTGCAGCAAGCATGGATGGAAATACCTGTGGAATGCTTTCGTGAACTAGTGGACTCAATGCCTCGCCGTGTGACCGCCCTTTTCCGGGCGAGAGGTGTGCCTATCCGTTACTAGGTAGGTATCCCATGATTTCTGTCCACTCAGTGTATGTTTAGAGTCACGGTATTGTAGCACTACCGATATTGTTCTAGACAAACTCCATATGACTCGTAGCGCCATTCGGTATAATCACCGTTCTACCCTTACCGGTCTGTTTCAGGTACTCTACATGTAGTGAAATTAGTTCTACCTGTCTACGCGTGTTTCATTTTTCTCCTAAGGCAGGCATTTCATTCTTTCTAAACTTAAAACGTGCATTACCCTGCCGATATATGGAGAATCAATTTCTCTTGTACTGTGACTGGTTAGGTAATTTGGAACTGTCCAAAATAACAGTGTTGGACTTGGCTGTGCAATGGACCTTGACACCTGCGATGAATGGTTCCATTTGAAAACTTGACATCCTAAATCTTTATTATAATGTGATGAGTCCTACTGGAAGCCCCCACTCGACACTCTGACCTGTACAGCCATGTATATTTGTGTTATACGAGCGACCTCCAGAAATGGTGGTCACGACCATAAAACAAAAAAAAAAAAAAAAACAATTTGCACTTTCCTGTTTATAGGGCTTTTCTGTTACTGCAAGGAATTATAAACGGGTAGTAAATTCGATCTTCTTGCATTTAACATTTGTAAGTCGTAAATAATTTCTCTATTATAATTTGCTTGATTTTTACAGGCTACGTTTTCATTTCTTTCGATAAATCAATCATTGTTTAAACATTAACTAATTTCATTGTTGAGAACGTAACCCCTATTTATAACCTTATGTCTATGGGGAAATAAATTCCCGCTTTACGAGTTTTCGCTTTACGAGCGCGCGCTAGGAACGAATTAACTCTTAAAGTCGAGAACTACCTGTATTTTTATTGGTATGCTTTTAACGGAGTTTGAGGAGACTACTCCATTGAAATGGAGAACTTCATGAAATCACGTTTAGATCTTTCTGAAAGATCTAAACATGATTTCATGAAAATCCATTCACCAAAGATCGAGTTATTACATGGCCGACCGGGCTAGCCAGGTGGGTAAAGTGTTTGCCTGGCAATCCAAAGATCGCGGGTTCGAATCCCGCGTCGGGCTTGGATCAGAGTAAAATGCAAAAACCTTGGGAGGTGCATTATGGCCACAGAAGCCGATGCGCCAACAACTAACAAAAAAAAAAGTTATTACATGCCAATAGACGAAAATACAGTATTAATTCTCGGATTTCTGTTGGTCCGATTTTAATTAAATTTATATGGCTCAACAAAGCTTTCTAATAGGTCTAAATATAAAACTTCCTGAAACTGCATCCACTGGGAGTCGAGTTGTTACATGCAGATGGACGGACGGACATGGTGAAGGCAATAGGCGAATTATGATATATGCTAACGCGTCTAAAAAAAAAAAAAAAAGAGATATAGAATGGAATAAAGAAGTAATTGGTAAAGAGTGAAGGGAAAATAAATAGCAAAGTAGTTGAGGTGAAAATCAAAATGTAGATAAGAATAATTGGAAAGTATTATATATAGTACTTTAAAGAGATTAAATTGAATGATTGCCAAGATTGTGTTGATTCAGTGTTAGGAATGAAAGTTTGGTTGGAGAAATACTGTTAAAATGATAATTCTTTTCATTAAGAATTATAGGCAGTCCATGAAAGTTTTAAAGATATATTTTAGGTTTGATTAAATGACAGAACTGATTAAGAGGAAGATTTATGTATTGAATTTACTTTTGATTAATTAAAGTTGCATTGTTAATATTAAGAAAATTTTAAATTAATGAAAGAAAGTAAAAATACATTTGAAAATTTAAATTAAGAAGGAAAGTGATAATTAATTAGTACCTGTTCCCCCTTTATTTCTATGAGGTGTGGCAATAAAGTTCGTGGACTGGTGCAATAAAAAGAACAAAGGGTGGAGCTCAAAAATGGCTTTATTTTTATTTAAAGTAATTACCACCTGATTGAATGCATTTATTACACCCTTCTAAAAGTTTTTCTGAAAAGAGTTAGCGAAGGCTTCCAAAGAGATGTTCAGTTCAGTGGATACGTTTTATTTTATATCAACATACTGAAATCTCTTTCGATGGTAGTTTTCACGTTGGGAAAGAGGACTAATTACGCTGGTGCTAGATCGGGAGAGTAGGGCGGATGGTTGGTCTATACAGTGCCATGTTTAGTCAGAAATGTCTTCTCAACAAGTGCGGAATTGGTGGGGTCATTGTCGTGCAACAAGAACCGGCTCCTCTCTCTCGAAATTGATGACTTTGCCATCCCGAGTACTGGAGATTTGGCTATCCCACTGAGAAAGCCAAAAAATGGGAATGAAGTGATGTGGTCGCAACTCGTGTTTATATAGGCATGAATAATTTGCATAATTTTCGTCTCTGTAGGTGATAGATCGATTTCTATTGGATACTCGGAATTTACATGCCTATAATATCAAATATTCATCTTGGTGACACTGTTCACAAGAAAATATTAACGAAAAACATTTGTTCTGTTAATTTTGTCGAGCAGTGTACTAACAATTCTAGTTTTCTCAATAAAATAGTGTAAAACAATACTTGTATGTATTAAAATGCTGTTTTTCTGATAAGTTCTTTTACTCCAGTCATAAAATATATACATACACGAGCAAGCTTCTTTCAGAGAACATTCAGAACATCACTATAACGAAAACGTGTGTGTTCTTTACGACTTAAATTCTGTTTGCTCTTTATTGTTGATACAAAGAGCATTTTCTGAACATCATTTCTCAACAACCACTATATCGAACGTGTCGCTGCAAGAATATGTAATGAACTCTCTCTGCTTTATTTCATTTTAGCAGTGACAGTTCTTTCCATTACAGGAACGGTTTTTTCCAGTTTTGAAAAACGTAAACAACTGAGGCTGGCTGTTTTACCATATAACAATATTTACTTTCGATCCTTGCTGTCTCTTCCATTTCTTTTCACTTTGTGAAGTACATGACCATTGCTGTGCAGGATGCCTCTACAGCCAGTTTCTTTTCTTTTTCAATAGAACGGTAAATATTTATTTTTCATGGAAGTTCATGTTTATAAGACTAAGTAAACTTGACAATCCTTATGCAGTGAACTTGTGTTAGAATCTGCCATAAATATGTGTTTCCATTAGTTTTATGAGGCAAGTTGGAGAGAATATGTGAATTGTTTTTAAAACCTTTTATTTTATTTTATTTTTTTGGTAGTTGTTGGCGCATCGGCTTCTGTGGCCATAATGCACATCCCAAGGTTTTTGAAGTACTTTGATCCAAGCCCGCGACCTTTGGGTTGCTAGGCAGGCACTTTACCCACCTGGCTAGCCCGGTCGGCAAAACCTTTTATTAAAGGCATTCCTTTGAAAGAAGAGATTAAACATATATTACATTATCAATTTTCGTAATTTTTGACCAACTCAGTTTTCACCCATAAAAAAGGCAATTGAAATCAAAGTGCTTTTTTAACTCGGTTAATATTGTGAATTGAGTATTACAGTGTTGAAGAGGTGATGGGTAACTATAGACAGGCGAGTTTGATTTCAGTGGTGGATCGCATTCTAAATCAGGGCTTGATTTTCAATATGATGAGTTCTTCAACGATTTGAAGAGGCTCCAAAATATGTAATACCTTCACAAAAGGAAACGGGGAGTCATTCCTCTGCCAAAAACAGTGAGGCCTCATGGCATAACTTATGTGGCTTATGCCTAAATGCGGCCTTGGACACTACATAATAAATTCAACAATCTTGCAGCTTGTTCCATTTGTTTTTTCAAGATTGACTGCATCTTTCCACTTTAATTTGGAGTTTCCTAAACTCACCTTTCTTTTTGTTGCCTTTATTTATTCATTTTTACTACTCTTGTGTTTTGTATTCGGTTGACATATCCATTCCATTTTTAGTACACCTTTTATCCAATTTTTTATAGGTTCAATTTCGCATTCATTACTTATTGTAGAACTCCTAATTTTGTTTCGTAATATCTGGATAATTTTATGTATTACCTTCATTTCCTAGCCAATTTTTTTGTTTCTGTTCTGCTGTTGACATCCGTATGTCCAAATAGGCCTTATAATTGACCTATATATTCTTGTTTGTTTATTTTCTTAGGTTTTAGGCGTGTTAGCTTATCTGCATAATGCCTCTATTCAATTGTCTTCACCATGTCCGTCCGCATGTAATTACTCAACTCCCAGTGCATGGACTTATATAAAATTTTATATTCGAACCTATTAGAAAGATTTGTCCACACTGCCCAAATTTCATTAAAATCAGATCGATAGAAAACCAGCAATTATTTACTTTTTTTCATTCATATCATTTTGGCTATCCGTGTATTATAGCGGAAGCACTGGTTGCCGGAATGAATAGACAATATGGCGCATACGCAGAATAAAAATATTCTCACTTCTTACATAAGTCGTTGCTTTTTTTTTTTTTAAATCATGAATTATTACTATTGCTAAAGCGCCTGAAATGTAATGTAATGCGAACATTAACTAACTTAGTGTTAGTGACAAATAAATTTTCTGTTTATACTCCGGAACGACCACACAGTCAGAGGAGTTCACAAGGTAGAGAGAATACAAGAAACAGCACCGTATTCAAGCAGTCACTGGCTTGAACCCCGGTCACTAAAGGCACGTGTACTTATGCACCCGCGTGCTTGACCACTCGGCTACGGCAATGACACAAGAAAGCAAGATTATACAGAATCTGCCAAAAAAAAAAAAAAAAAAGGGCAACATTTCCCATATCATCTGTCCCTCTCCTCTAATAGTGTGTCTAGTTCTTGAATTTTATTCAAATTACCTCCCCTCTGCAACACCAGATGGGAGTAAATTTTCGCAGATCTATCATGCAACCAACCTTCCTCAATTTGAATTTATGGCCCCTCGTTTGTAATATGAGCAAGAGGAAGAATACCATCAGCATTGAGTTTGCAAAATCCATTCATACCCTTAAACACCTCAGTCATATCTCTTACCAGAATCCTATTCTCCAGACGCTGCAATTTACAGAATTGAAGCTATTCTTGGGAAGACCACCCATTTTTTCCCTTCACCAATCTCGTAGCCTTTCTCTGCACCCATTCCAACGGATCCACGTATTTCCTAAAATGAGGCGTCCAGTACTCAAGGTATGGTCGGACCACTGACTTATAGAATGGGGGATGATCACCTTTTTATCCCGGCTAGCAAAGTTATTATATTATTTCTCCCTGATTGGGGTTTCCACCTCGTGACGGGTATTGCTACCAAGTACACAGGGTAGTGGTTGTTGTTGTTGTTATTATTATCCGTTTATTAACCACAAGAAGCTGTGGGACACCCCGGGACGGCAGTGTACCAGGAGGGTGAGAGATTTACATACTGAGGTGCGAGGAACCACATGTACAAGAAGATATGCGTGTTCGACCCGAGATATTTACATAATTGAACCTACATACGCTTGAAATAAAAACAAAGTTTATAGCAATAGACATCAGAAGTTAAAAAAAAAAAATGCAGCAGGCAAAAAGACTAGGTGTAGGTGATCGTCACAGGTTCAATAGTTCCTGTATATCATTGACAAAACCCAATGAACTGTCCTGGCAGCTTGTCTGCACTGCTCAGAGAACTTCATATCTGACTACACAGTTACTTCCACGTCTTTTTTTATTCTCCATTACCCTGAGCGTGGTACTACACGGTTATTGTTATTAAATTAGTTATTGTTCTATTTAAATATCCAGCTGTTTTGTTAGCAATATTCGCTTAGTTTGTGAATTTGTCCAGTATTCTTTGATTTCGTACACAACTCTATTACCCAGTTATTTTTTGTGCCGAAGTATTTAAATTTCATTACTTGTTCTATTATTTTTCCTTCTATGCAGTGGAATCATTTATATAATATCAATTAAAATTAATACATGATATTTACACATTGATTAATAGTGCATTCAAGAATTACTAATATAACTATCATAAAATTTATTGTATAAAACTCAGCCATTTCTAGTAAGGAAAAGAAAGAAAAAAAAAAAGGTAAACCCGAATATTATGGTACTCTACTATGGAACTGTTTCAAGAATGATTCCACCGCATGGATACTTTGCGAAGTAATTTTTCTGGCATCCATTCCACAAATCAGTTGCTAATTAAATGGTGATTTCGCAAACATTCAACTGAAAGAAACATTTACGTTCTTTTCCTTTATAGGACAACAACTTAACTAGTATTGTTCAACCTTTATCTATTGCAGGTTGCAACTTGATCCATCGGTAGCTTAATGGGCAGATGGTAGTCGTAGTTCCATAGGTTGGTGGTTCTAATCCGCTTAGGAGCAACGTTCTGTTTTCTCAGCTTCTTGCATGACAGCTACAATTAAAAATTAATTTTACAAGAAAAGCCTTCGTTATCCACCTATCACAAAGAAAACTGCCTTGGATTATGTAATAAACGCTTACCATGCATAGATATATCGCTACGTTTCTGAATGATGATCCAACTTTGTTTTCTATTTGACTTTTTCTCCTTTCTTTCGCCATTTTGTGGCGAAACGAAGGCATAACAATCAAATAGATTTATACATTGCGACAGTGCCACTGAAATGCAATCAATTCTGCCAGTGCAAGATACTATATTTACTTTTCCTCTGAGACTCCAGCACGACTTGTAATTACTGACATCTTGCTTCCAGGCTTCTGCATATAACAATAGAAGCAGTACAAGAATCAACTTCATCGTCCTGCAGTTACCAAACTAAGTTTCCCAGCCCATCTGACAGTCCCTCGACAATATCAAAGATAGACCATGCTGCGAAAAACTCTACACCTTGAGCGTTGGACAATATTTTCAGGATTGAATTTTACTGACAAAGTTCTCAATTACTCCCTACTATCATACTTGGGGCGAAATTCAAGACTCTTCCAAATTCGACAATTTGGAAGAGTCTTGAATTCGACAATTTCAAATTTCATTCGACTTACTCCTAATTCGACAATTTCAAATCTTTCATATTTTCTCCGTACTTGATAGGTAAAAAACAATAGATAAAAACAATGGGAAATCCTCAGATTGCCCATTGTTTTTTATCACTCAAGCAAGCTTTCTTTGTCTTTGTGTGTGTGTGCCGTAGAAGTAACTTCGAGGTTTTGGCAGAAAAATTAGTCATTTTCTTCTTAAAACGACTAACTCGCCACCTTAGGAAAAGCCCATTCCTTTCGTCTTTGACTGGATTTGAAACCTGACATTTTCCACCAGGGGCGTATTCAGGGGTGGGCAGAGGGGGAATATGCCCTCTTAACCAAAAATTTGAAATTAAAGAAAAAGAACTGAGGAGGCGTTCTAAAAAAAAAAAATAACTAAAAAGCCTAGTCACCATGCCCCCTTACGATGATACTAGGACCTAGTCGCCATGTTTCCCCTTACTATGACACCTGGATGTACGCCACTGTTTTCCGCTCTGTATGGGTATGATGATTATATCGACTGTGCTGAGTGACAAGGCACAGTGTCATTTGAATGGGTTTGAATAAGCAAAATTTTAGATATTGGGCAGCCTGAAATCCGCATCGCCTTGAATAACAACCACATCACTTTTTGATGTGGGTATATGCTTTCGAAATAATTGATCCATGCTTTTATGAAAATGCTAATGGTCCAGCTGGCACAGTAACTTCAGCCCGATATGTAAAAATGCTGTAATCATTTGTAAGAGATCTTCACGAAAAGTGGAGTCAGCTTACGAATTTTCTATTTTTAAGAGGACAGTGCTACGACACACACCGCAAGACTTTCCATGGACACTTTAATGGAAATGTTCCCATATCCTTGTCCCTTTTGGTGATATAAATTGGTTGGCGATTTCTTTTTATGGAATTTCTTAATATCCAAAGTCTTGACCAATTGAAGCAAAACATTTGTGAAGAAATTGAAAGAATACCATCAGAAACATTATACAGAGTAATGGATAACGACAGAATTGTTAGCAATGGTGGTGGCCATTTGAGGGACGTCATTTTCAAACACTGAGGAGTGCAACGTAAAAGATTTGATGCATATAAACTGTAATAACACAATGTCTTTTCCAATTTGCACAATAGTAATTTCATTTTTAAAATGGGTAGTTGTTTTTGGCCGACCCTGTGTGCAATAAAGATTATGTATATATTTGAATCCACTCGTGTGTAGCACAGTTGGTAGAATCTCCATCCTCCCCACTCTGGGTGGAAAAGACCTGATTTCGAATCCCGTCGATGACTTGAGGTATTTTTGTGGGCCTTTCTCACAACGTGGCTGAGTTAGTTGGTCTCATGCCAGGGTAGCATGTCCTTTTTTTTTTTTTTTTTTTTCCCTGCTGGAAACTCGCGTTTTTCTTCCAGCAAACAGAAAATCGACCAGAGAATCGACGCAATGTACACACAGTATATACGGAGCATTATATAGCCTTGGTCACTGATGCTCCTAAACCCCTCAACAACAACATTTGATTTTTATGCCAATTCGGAAATCAAGTGCATTTTTTTTCTCAAGTGCTTTACTTTTAGCAATTGTTCAGATGATAAAAGAACTGCATTAAAATTTACAGTAAGACATAACTGAAAAAGAAAATTAATTTTAATAGTTACCCAAACTATCCTTTTTTACAGACCGTTCGACATGGATTCCCCTATCAACCAACTGCCGTGGGATTCGACCCTGTTCAGCGTCTTTTAGCTATTGGAACCAAAGGCGGATATATGAGAATGTATCCTTTCTTTTGTTATGTTTTTACTCGCTTTTTTTTCTCGCAGGTTGAGGTAAGGACTGCGATTTATTTCGTTTACAAGATAAAATATTCCAGCAATTAAAAATTTTTGAAAATTAAGAATTGTTATTTACTTTTATAACTTGTTTAGTTTTATAATCAATAGAAATACATTCCAAGTTTTGTACACTGAGCATATACACATGAATTTTGTTTTATTCAATAGAATATCGAATCATAACACTAAACTGAGATTCCTGTAAAAAATGTTTCCTAAAAACCGCTTTAAGAATAAACGTCAGAGTCAACTGAAGCAGAGTTTCCCCCAATTTTCTATACTTGATCTTCCACTGTATCGTTGTCAAGTAATGGATCCATGTTAGTGTAGAATAAAGATACTTTACTGTAGATTTTTATCGACAAAAATCTGTGTGTATATATTTACACCCACAGATTGTTAATATTCACTATCTTACGAAAAGTATTTGGACAAAGCTTAAACGTGTGTGTTGCATACAGCAACAAATTGCTGATAAAGCATCCAACGATTAAGCCTCTAGGACTTGATGCTTACCCTCGTTGCTTTTGATATCCCTGTTATTGTTTAACTCAAAGATCCTTTTGAACTAATGGCACGATTTCCCCACTCTTTCAAACGTGCTTGGTGAATCACATATATTTGCTGTACAAAGCTTGCGTTCAAACTTTGTACGATTCCCCCCCCCCATGGAAACCTGAAAAATTCTTGCTGGACTAAAAGGTGTCATGAGTAGTTACAGATCTGTAAACTTGACTTATACTTTCGGGAAAATAATGGAGTCACTGGTTAAGGAAGTAATTCAGGACCATCGAAACAGGAATGCACTTTACTGCAGACACAGCCTGGATTTTTTAGGGGGACGATCTTCTCTGAAGTCTGATTGGATACTATAATGTAGTAACAAAGGAGGTGGATGCAAAGATAAATTTTATATCATACATCTGGATTCCAGGAAAGCTTTTGATACTGTTGCACATAAGACTTCTGTACAAATTGGAGCAGTTTGGCATTAAAGGCGAGTTTGTGCTCTGGATAAAGGGATGGTTGAGTGGAAGAATACACAGCGGTTATTAACGAACATTGCTCTTCGTGTACTAATCTTAGTAGTGAAGTCCTCCGGGGTTCGGCTCTGGGCCCATTGTTGATTTTTATATTTATTAATGAGGATAAATCAGGCGTAATGTCTAAGTTGCAGATGATACAAAGGTTGTCAGGGTGATTAATGGCAGTAATCAGAGTAAGGTACTGCAATAAGATCTAGAGAAATTAGGCAAATGGCTGAGAAATGGCAGTCAAACATTAGAAATGAAGGTACTCCATATGAGTAACAGTAATTCCAGATGAGTGGTACTACACTCGGCATAGAGGAAAATGGAAGAGACCTGCTGATAATTGTGCAGTGAGATATAGAGTTCTCTGAGCAGTGCGGACAGGCTGCCAGGACAGCTTTTGGTTGATTGGTTGTAGGGATTTAGGCGCATCAGCAACTTAGACCATATTGCTCGGTATATAATGTCAGTAAAAATTGAGTGGGTTCTGTGGTTTGTTTGCTCGACGAAAAACTAAAGTTCCGAAAGAAAACACCATTCTACCCTCGCCCGAGACCGACTAACTCATACTGCTAAATGCACTTGGGAATAACAACCCCAAGATATATTATACACTTAGTGTGGTTGAATTAAAAGCAGTGGAGGAAGAAAGGGATCTGGGAGTAGTTAGGATATGGGCAGATATGAAGTTTTCTGAAAGTGTAAACAGGCAGCCAAGGACACCTATTGTCTCCAATCGATGATTTATCGAACGTTATTCTGCAGATATAAGGTCATAATCGCACTGTATAAGGCAATTGTAAGACCACATTTGGAATACTGTGTTCAAGTATGCAGACGTCATCTGAAAAAACACATTGAGCTTAAAGTTTTAAAGACTGTCAACTCGAATGGTGATATCGACAAGTACGAAGGAAGACTCCGATTAAGTGGGCTACAGAGCTTTGCATCCAGGTACCTCAAAGATGACCTGATTGAGGTTTAAAAGGCTCTGAGAGGGGTTAGTAAAAGGAATGAACGAATTTTCACTGTTATAAATAATTCTGGAACTAGCGGCCATAAATTCAAATTACAGGGGTTGAGACTTAGATTAGATTGCAGGAAGTTTCCTTTTAGTCAGCATGTTGTTGGTTGCAGGTACAAGTTGTCCTCGCAGGTAGTTGAGGCTGACAGTTTTAATAAATTCAAAAGTTAACTGGATAGTTACCAATATGAGGAGGGAAACATATAATTTGTATTTTCTAGTCTACTTTTTTTGCCAGTGCAGAAAAAGCCTGTGGCTTCCTTGCACCGTATGGCGAATACTATTAATATAACTCAACCACGTTGTGAAAAAGAGCCATAAATTCCTCGCGTCATTGACAAGTTTCCAACTGAACTTTTCCACCCGGTGTGGGGAGGACGGTGATTACACCAACTGTGCTACCCACGAGGGCAATAGCTCATGAGTTTTATCAATGATATACAGAAACTCTGCTGACAGAGACCAGTGTACGAGGTAATGGTTAGGCCGCATCTTGAGTACTGCATACAGGTCTGGTGGTGTCATTTAAAAAAAAATGTAGATCTGCTGAAATGGGTTGCGGAGAAGGGCAACGAGGTTGGTGAAGGCAACAAAAGAGTAGTATAAGGTGTAGGTGATGGATGGATGTAGAAAGGTGTTTTTTTTTTTTGTTTTTTTTTGCCGGTGCTTTATAAGCTTGTTTTCTTGCATGCATCAGTTGCCGCTACTAATGGTCTCAGGCGAGGGTAGCATGGTTTTCCTTCCCGGAAACTCGGGTTTTTCGTCCAGCAAACAGAAAATCGACCACAGAACACATGCAATTTACAGACATTATATACGGAGCTAATGGCCTCAGTTGCCGATGCTCCTAAAACTCTTACTACAATAACAACAGCCCCTGCTAATGCTAACTGTTATAGATCCATGCACCGTACTTTTGAAAGCGGTGCATTAAGTTTTTTATTTTTATTTGGCCGACCGGGCTAGCCGAGTGGGTAAAGTACCTGCCCGGCAACCCAAAGGTCGCGGGTTCGATTCCCGCCTCGGGCTTGGATCAAAGTACTGCAAAAACCTTGGGAGGTGCAATATGGCCACAGAAGCCGATGCGCCAACAACTACCAAATCAAAAAAAAAAAAAAAAAAAAATTAAGTATTGATGAAAAAATTTAATGCCATTAGTTTCTAATACGTTTCTCAGTATTTGTAGAATGTGTAAAGCAGTTTCTCTTCTGGATTGTATTGAATAATGTTAGAATATTGGCATTGAAATGGGAATGCGTCGTCCTTTTTGCTCATTATTATCCCTTATTGCTTTTTTCGAATTATGCAAGGTGGGTGACTTAGAGTCCACACGGTGGATCCCACTTCTGTATTATGAAATTCTTTCATATTATGCCTGAAGCAAAAACAGATTTGTTCGGAGAAAGCAAGGGAATAATGTAGAAGGTTATACTGACTCGAAAAAAGACCAAATTTTAGGCAGAGTCTAAACGGTTCATCCCAGTAATTCTGAATGTTACCATCTTCGTTCGCTGCTACACACAGTTCGAGGGCCAACATTCTTTTCAGTTTCCGAAACTGCTGATGGTGTCATCCATCCGACTTTTCATTCTGCCCTTTAGGCGCCCAGTTTACTAGAAGATGACAGCCATTGGAACAAAACCTTGGAAGAAGGCGCCACAGCTGACTGTATTTATTTATTCCATGCATCCCAATCAGACTATCCTTTTGAATTTTAAAGCCTGCGATTGCCGCTCAGAGTATGACTATCAGTAAGTCCCAGGGGCAATCTTTAAAAGAGGCTGGCATCGACGTAAGGTAAGATTGCTTCTCTAATGGAAAATTTTTATGTAGCATGTTTAAGGGTTCCTAAATCAAGTAACTTCGTGATATTAACGCCGTAGGGTAAAACTGCGAGTGTCCTAAGAAGCACCAAACACGTAGCTACGCAATTCTTTAAATCAAGGATGGGGAACTTTATAGTACCAGGGGCGAATTGCAAGTGCATGAGAACCTGTAGGATGCATCTTTGCTGTGAAAAAAAAAAAAATGAATCCTAAATTTTACAAATTCATAATTAAGCACGTAAGTCTATCACTCAAGTGGTTCTTGGCTAAAAATAACGTTCAGAAAAACTGTTCACATCGGTAAGTGGTAGAAAACTGATTCAATTTTCAATGCACGATTCTTCAAAATCGGATTTTTCAGTATCTATATGGAATTTATAAAATTCCAAAATAGATACAACCTTGAGTTCATGATTTTGTAAATCTTGAAACCTCTTTTGAAATTGATTCAAAAGATTGGAACACTCTGCATCATACTCCACTATCGATTTTGGTTTCAGTTCTTTCAGTGTTGGAAAATGTACCGTGCAATGTTTTTTCAGTTGAGTTACGAACAATTGCAGTTGATTCAGAGCTCCTGATATTGACAAGAATAAGTTGATAAGTTGATTTGGCCCTTGTCATTTTAAATTTAGATCATCCATGACAAATTACTTTCACAATGGCATGAATGTTGATATGGGCACACCACAAATAATTCATAATTACCAAATCAAGCCTGTAATTATTAAAGTGCAATCAGCGGTGGGTTCTTGGAGGAAGTTGTCCATGTTTGCTTTCTCATTGGACATTGTTACTTCATGCATTCATATCCGCTAAGGGCTAATGATCATCCTATCTGCGGATTCTGTGATACATTTTTAACAATTTGCCCCATTTTAATCGAATGTTCATCTTTTTAATAAAGAATGCCGTCTGTCTTTTACGTATCTGTGCACTCAGTCACATTATTGGACGATGATTTATCACATATATTGATTAATGAAGTCTCGTTTACGATGCTTCTGTAGGTTATCTAATAACTGCTTAGATTATATTAATTAATTTTATTTTATATTATACCATTTTACGCACTATAGCCTCAGCTTCTAATGGGCCAACCGACCAGTCTCATATTGTGTTATTATATTTTAGATGATAATCATCTAAAAATATATAACTGGCTTCCACAGGTATTGCACTTCCTCCTGTGAATGACTTATCCTGCTTTAATTGGCAAGAACAGAGGTAGAGTTTTTTTTTTTTTCTTTCCAGTACGCAGGTCTGGGCAACTTGTGTATGTGAATTTAGCATCCACTGGTTTAGCGCATTACCTCCATTGGATGCTGTTAAAGACAGGGACGGAGGCCCGACTCCACGTGCCTGAGCAGCAATGGGCAGCAGTTTTCCAGATGATGGCTGCTCCCTGGTAGCGAAGAGGCCTCGCATGAACAACTGTACACAACACGTCAGACCCGTTATACAGAGGTTATGTAAACCACCTACACAGAGATCCTAGATGGAGTTGGACAAATGTCTGTGGGTCCCCTTAGATGGGGAATGCAATACATTGTCTCATTGTGAGGATACTTCGCCACGAGTTTCCTTTGTATTGCACTACTTTAAATAAAAAGAATTTCTCCAATGGAGAAGTACCTGCTGTACCATCTCGCATGTTATGGATATATCTCTTGGCTAGGTTGCTCAGGTGTTCACATTATTCATAACTAAACTGGGAAACTCAGAATTAAACCGAGTTCATAGTTATACCGAGGAGACCCCAGTCAGGATCGAGACCATGATCTGGGTAGTGTCATACACTTTAAATAAATAGCAATATACATCTTCATTGGAGAAGTGTTGTTCATTTAAAGTATTTCAATACCGAGGCAACCCGTTGCGAAGGGTCGTCAACTATGAGATCCATGCGGTAATTAGCAAACCTAGGCTTGCTCTTTGCTAGGTACACAATGAGGATATGTCCTAAATGTACAATAATCTTTTCAACTACATTTTTTTTTAGTTTATATATAAGGACATGACGTTCTCATCACAGTTTTCTGTTTTTTTTTTTTTTTTTCTCAGTGTGATTAATATAGTTATGAGACTTAATCAACAAGTAAATATTTCATATGTATATATATATGATGTTCATCACCAAGAAATATATTAAATAATTTAATATAATTATTAACTTTTTGAGTAAAATACTCAGGTGTAGTATATAGATCGGAAATCAGTTAGTGGCTTTTGAACAGCAAATAATTATTTTGTTCCTTGAAGGCACTTTCAAAATCCTTCCTAGACGTGAAAGAACTGTTTCAAAATGTCGTCAGATACAGGTTCTATTTACGATGATAAATACGTTTATGGTGAAACTTTCTGAAAGACATCTCCGCTTCTTTAAGAGGATAAACAGTTTTGAAGTTTCTTGAAGCGAGTCAGACTGAGGGAATTCCTTGGTGGAAACATGGCACTTTATACAGCTATCTGTCGCCAAGCAAGAGGCTAGCTAATGCGGCTTATAGATGGTTGCTAAAAGAAGAGTGACCTGCTGACATTTTCACGGATGGCACAACAAGAGACATAAATTTTCTTATTCGCTGATGTTCTTCAAATTGACAGGGATTTTTCAAGGTCTCTGAGTTCGAAAAACATACCACACACGTTTTGTTGTTGGTTTTTTTTTTTTTTTTATTAAGGGTATACAGAATTATTTATATATGCCCTTAAATGAAAATGCTGTACTTTTTGTTTAAAATTAAATAAATAAATAACACTTTAGAAAAACTTCGAACGATTACTTTTGAAGTGAAAGGTGTCCAGAATATTTTCTTCTGTTTCTGACAGTTGGCGAAAAAGTCTGATGTTCTAAATGCGTTATAGAAACTGCTTTCCCCCCCTTTTTTTTCCCTTTCCAAATAAGTTTTAGAGTTTGAGATGGAATATCTGCGATGACTTGGTTGTTGTTGTTGTTTGGTTTTTAGGAGCATTAGCAACTAAGGCCATATTGCTCCGGAATATGCGGTGGTCATTCCCTGACCTTTCCGCATCCTCCATATTTGGTGGTGACGGGCTCGAACCCCGGTCTAATCAAGAAGCGTGTGGTACGCACTGCTGCTCCTTCCCACCTGGCTACTGAGGCGCCTTGCGATGACTTGGAGGTCATCGCAGGTATTCCATTGATGAGTACTGTATTAAATTGCTTCGAGTAGTATCTTCACGTAATGGTATATCCCTTTTAGATGAACAGAGAGGGCAATAGGGATGGTCGGCTTTAAGATCTTATAATGCAAGATGACAGCTTTCAAACTTTGCTGTAAGGAGTCAGTGAAGAGGTGCCATTCAAATGTAATGTGTACTTTGACAATTCTCCAAAAATTCTATTGATATGGCAGTAACACAGAAGATTTGCTGTAAAGAACCACGCCAGAACTTCGTTTCATAGTGAGATACTTTGACATTCTTCTTAAAAGTGTTTCTGCTATAATCTGGAGGTCAGAAGTTCGGCTTTATCTTTTGAGAGAGAGATCTAAATCTAAAGTCATTATACTCAACTTCAGTGAACAGCTCTGATGCCTCTTCATAGGATGTATGGTCAAGAATTCGTCTTCTAGAGAACTTGGTCCATACTGTGGAGGTACTGGAACTTACATACTGCCATGTGATGGTTTAGACTCATCGCTGAATTCAGGTTCTGATAAACAATCTTGTGCTTATTTTTCGCCGAGAATCCAGTTACATTCACATTATAAAAGTTACACCCATCATCCTGGTTTTTTGGCTCTCACCATGTCATGGATATGGCATGTAATATCAACTTCCTCTTTTTTGTTCAAACTATCTAATCCATTTGAACAAGCAGTACAAATAATGTGGTGCCTACAGCTTATTCTGGTCTCCTAGAGAACAGCCAAAGGGTAACTGTTAAATTTTCCGAATATCTGTCGTAATTGTACTCTGCTCTGATTTAGTGTGCATAGAATTTGTTTGACGATGAATGTGTTTCAATAATTCGCTGGATCTTACTTGAAGTGGTTTGTAATCAAAAAGTTAAATTTTGAAATAATAAGGATATTATTATTATTAGCCATATGGTGCAAGGTATCTGAGTGAGTGAGAGAATATATATTCATGTAGGTTGACTGAATAGATACGCGAATGGTGTCACTCATCCATTGATGAGTGACACGAATGATGGAACTCATCATGTCTTTGTAATTGGTCTCAACACAAAAGTAAGTCAGATGACCAAGGCCGGCCTTGGACCCATCGGGCTCCGAGCTTGGCAGAAAATTAAAGGGAAAAAAAAGAATAGATAAAAAAATAATAATAATAAAAAACTTTTTCCTTCTTATTTAAGTTAAAGGGCTCCTGCGAAACTCGAAACAATGACTTCTTTCCATATATTTAGAAAATATGATTAGAATTTTATTAATGAGTACAAGGACGCAGACAGATGTTTTTATTATTTATTTTTAAATTCATAATATGTTAACAGTAAAGTCTGTATAATTTATAAAAGGTGTGTAAACTTTGGCCATTGTCTAGGTATTTATCTCAAGGCCAGTTTTTATACATCCCTTGAAATATCAAAAGTAATTAATTTCACGCATGTATACCCCACTTTGGGTGTAAGGTATGTTAGTGTCTAATGGCCCCTTGGGATTTCTCCCATCTCCGCGGAGTGTACATTGTATTGGACCAGAGATTTGAAGGTGTGTGGGGTTCATCATGTGTTCTGTTCTGCCCTTCATTCCTCCGGTCTATTAGCTGCCAAGCCCCTAGTGGTACCCAACGTTACCACACTGTGCCACGGGGAGGCTGATCGGGTGTACCACTGATGCTAGAGTACTCTGGCGGGTCCTGCCACCTATTTTCCTGCGATTTCAGTGGCTAGGACCTTAAAAAATAATAATAATAAATAAATAAAAAATAATAATAATAAATAAATAAATATAAAAAAATAATAAATAAATGATAATAATAAAAAAAAAATAAAATAAAAAGGGGGAAACGCTAGAATTGGTAGCCAAAAGTTGTGCGAGGTTCAATTTTGCTGTTTAGGGCATACTTTGGTGTATAGGGAGAGTGGGGGAGGGAGACTGAAGATTGCGGAAAAGACAGAAGATTGGGGGCCATAGAGAAGACGACCCCAGTGGTCAGTGGGGTCTACCTAGGCCCCACCAGAGGAAATGAGGGGTGGCAGGGAGGGGAGGAGACGGAGAACAGTCTCTCCCCCCGCCGGGGAGGAGGATATAAAGTAAATAGAGACAGGGAGCTCGATTTAGATCGCCAATAAGGCACTTTGCAGCAGAGCTGCACTGTCAAGTCCAGCGGTATCCGTCTAGCCTCCACAGATGTCTGATCAGGTAGTTGTCGTTCATGAGATTCAGGTCCCGTCCATTCTGTCTTGATTGTAGTCTTTGCAAGTGGTAGTCAAGTCCAGTGTTTGTCGCGTTTCATCACTCTTGTCCGGGAAGTGGAGTTTACTGGTTGGATCTGTTGGTCATCCAGTAGTCGTGTTTCAGTTAGTCACATATCGTGATGACTTGTCAGGGAAGTGGAGATCTCTCCAGGCTTCGTTGCGTTCTGTAGCCAGTCTCCTCCGAATTTGAATCACATCCGGAGATGGATATGTCTTAATATGGTATGCTCTGATTTTTGTGAGGGCATCATCCTATCCTATTGTGGTCAGGTGCCTCTGTCCAGGCAACAAGTCATTGCTGCTTGGGTTTGTTGCACTGTAGTTTTCATGGTAGCAAGTTTCTGTCTAGTCAAGTGGGTTTGGTGGTTGCAGCAGGTTCGGCCTTCTTGTGAAGAGACTTTGAGCATGTTTGGAGAATGCTGTGTAGGTGATGTCACTCTCTAGGATGTGGTGCTCTATGTCTTTAGGTATAAACTGTAGCTCAGTGATGAATATACCCCGGAGGTCCTCATAGAGTCGGCAGTCATACATCAGGTGGTCCCAGGTCTCCTGTGATCGACATGCACAAAACGGATTGTTGGCTATTCCCAGTGTATTTGTTAGCTTGCTGTGTAAAGCACCGTGTCCTGTTAATAAGTAAGTACAATAGTCCCGGGGAGAACTACGAAGACGATTTTGGATACGTTGTTTGTTCGTCTGGTGTGTGTTGTTGTAAGGTATATTGATGTCATGCGGCACCAGGGGTTTCCCCCCCATCTCCGCGTTGCTTTCATTATGGGAATGCCAGAGATTTAAGTGTGTGTGTGTAATGTACTTGTGTAATGTCGTGTACCGTTGTTCATCTGGTCATTTAGCCGCTGGAGCCCAACGTTGCCCCACCTTCGTCCCGTGGAGGCAGACCAGGAACCCAGTAGATTTAGTTACTCCGGCAGGTCCTGCCGCTTAATTTCCTGAGATTTCGGCGGCTAGGAGCTAAAAAAAAAAAAAAAAAAAAAAAAATACATTGTAGGTCCATACACACCGCCGGGGGGGGGGGTTGATATCACATAGATGGATAGGCCAAGATTGGGCGAAGATCATTTTGAGTGTTGTTAAATTTAGTGTGTGGGGCGTTTGCATTGTACATAGATAGAATAGGAGGGGAGACAGAAGACTGGGGGGTAAAGATAGAAGTATGGGAGCGATAGAGGAGCGAAAGATAGAAGTATGGAGGCGATTCTATGTCTGGTCAGGCATGCCCATGCCTCATCAGAAAGGAAAGAGGGGGTTTCGGCAGGGGGATACAAAGTGTCTCCCCGCTGTGGTAGGGTTGGAAAGAAATTGAGTCTGGTGCTCGATTCTGATCCCCAACGAGGCTTGATGGCAGCGAAGCTGCATGGTTCAGGTCCCCGTGTGGCGTTGTTGCAGATTTAGGGTTCAGTCAGTCACAGAGTTGTAGACCATGTCCTTTTATTCTCGTTGGAAGTATGGAATTTGTTGTGGGAATAGTAGCTTGTCCCATTTTATATTGTCGTTTGTTCCATTCTTAGTTGCCTTTTTGTTACTTGTTCCTCCTCTACCGTTTTGGTCTGCAGGTCTTTCTGCATTTGTCACTCTATTCAGTTTCCAGTTGTGTTGTTATTTGCTTGTTGGGCCAGTGTGGCTCGGTGTCTATTAAACAGTTTCTGTGCAAATTCAGTGAATGCCATATATGGTTCTTTATCGTCCAGGATAAATTGATCCTGGTCCTTGGGTGAATGTTGTAGTCTTGTCAGCAGCTGGCAGCGGATGTCGTTGTGTAGGTGGCAGTCAAACATTAGGTGCGACCAAGTTTCTGGATCGCCACAAGTACAATTTGGATTTTCATTTATTCCCAGAGTTGTTAGTTTGGCGTTTAAGGCACCATGTCCTGTGAATAGGTATGTCACAAACAGACCAGGTGCATACCAGGTTGCTAATTTAGGTTGGAATCTATCTACATTTGGAAAGAATTTCTTTGTTAAAAAACCTTTGATGGAGACATCCCATTGTGTCTGCCACGCCTGCAGCAAGTGGGTCTGGAGTCTTCTTTTTTCTGAAATGCAGTTATTTCCTGGATCTCCGTTGAAGTCAAGGTGTGTACACGTATTGCCTTTAGCGAGCTTGTGGAGGATGCCTCTCCTCACCACCTCTAGGTCTAAGGGGAGGGTTCCAGCAGTGACTTGCAGGGCATGTGTGCTCGCTGTGCTGCAGGTGCGAGTAGCAGTGAGTAGCATGATTCTATGTATGGAATCAAGTATTCTTAGGTTTGCAGCTGTACTGCCCTTTATGTACCAGGCACCAGCTGCGTATGTCGCGATTGGTAAGAAGGCTGCTTTATAATAAAACATCATCGTTCTCTGTTTCAATCCCCAGTCTCTTCGGGCAATTCTGTTTATTAAGGCAGTGCAGTTTCTTATTTTTCTTCTTACGTAGTTTAGGTGCGGTTTGAAGGATAAGCGGGTATCCAAGATGACGCCCAGGTATTTGAGCTCTGTGCTGAGCCTTATTGTTCTAGTGCCAATTTTAATTTGGGATGATCTGTGGATGTTCATTGTTCCCTTTAAGAGTATGGATTTGGTCTTCGTCGGTGAGACTTGTAGTAAATGGTGTGTAGCCCAGTCTTGGAGAATTTGCACAGCGCAGTTTGCCAGTATTTCCAGTTGTGCCCTGGAGTTGGTCTTTATTGTCAGGATGAGGTCATCCGCAAAGGCTTGTGAGCAGACCCCTTCCAGATCCTTGTTTAGAAACTGGTCAATCAGGAGGTTCCATGTTGTTTGTCCAAATACTGACCCCTGTGGGCACCCTCTGTATATTTTTCTTTCTAATTCTTTGTAGGGAGCTTTTATCTTGATTGCTCTGTCAGTAAGATAGCTTTTAAGCACATTGAAGAGGTTGCCAGGAACCCCTGCCTTCCGGAGAGAGCCCAGGACGCTTGGCCACCATAGGGTGTCGAATGCCCCAGCAGAATCAAATGAGATAGCTAGCATGTATTTTTTCTCAGATTCTTGTGCTTGGGCAATTAGGCTTTGGAGTGCATCAACTGTGGATCGACCTGGTTTGGTGAGGGTAGGTTTGCCTTTTGGTAGTGGTGATTTATTCTGGATAACGGTAGTCGTTCAAAACGTTTACTTTGTACTGTGAGTAGTGTGATCGGTCTGTAGGAAGATGGCTGTTCTAGTGGTTTTTTTGGATTCTTAATTATTAGTTTAACGTTGGCCATTTTCCAATCTTGTGGGTATGCTCCCACTGTCAGGCATAAGTTAGAGTTGGAGCAAGTGTTCTTGTTCTATTTCTACGACTTTTTTGATTATTTCCGGCTCCGGGAGGTCCGAACCTGGGCACTTTTTCGCCGCTATATGTGAAGCCGCCAGGATAAGCTCATCTGTAGTGAATTGCCGTTCTGCATTATCTGTTCTGTATTTATCATTTTCCCTGCAGGTCTGGATCTGCTCCTCCGTTTGTGGGTCTTTGTTGGGATGAAAGGCGACATCTAGTATATTTATTGATGCCTCCCACGAGCAGGTTTCTTCTCCTTGGGGTGTGACAGTGGTTGTAAGCACTTCACCTCTGGGGAGCTTTTTTGTGACAACCCTATACACAACACCCCAGGGGTCAGTGTTCCCCGAGTTTTCTACTAGTCTCGTTCAGGTTTCCTTTTATTTTTTCTTATGATGGCGGTATGAGCATTTCGTGCTTCTCTATACAGGTTTCTGAGCGTGTCCACCTCCCGCTCAGGCCAAGTTCTTCTTGCCTTTTGGAAGGTTGTCCTTTTGGTCTGGACGTCCTTGCGAAGCTGTTGAAGTCCTTGGTTCCACCAAGGTACGGTACCAGGTTTGGGCCGTCTCCGTTGGATTGAGATGTTTGCAGCCACTGTTATAATTTCGGTGATGGTCTTCTGAAGTTCATCAGGGTTGCCAGCCGTTTTGATTTCTTGCATCTTTCTGTTTTTGTTGTCTGTGAGGGTTTCTGGAACAGGTCCCAGTTTTCAACACATAGCGTTGGGGCATTCTTTCTGCTGGCGGTTGTCGATTTGGGTTCCTGTTGAGTTGGAATGTCAGTGCCCTATGGTCTGAAGTGGTCCAGGCATCTTGAACCATCCAGTCTGATGTTTCCTGCTATGTTTCAAGTGGCAAGAGAGACATCTAC